>NW_020170461.1:171221-190346 GCF_000524195.1 Echinococcus granulosus | reverse complement strand
CAACTTAATTTGTCAACGGGCTGCAAAAACAAATGATACGTTTCGTGTTTTTCAGCCTTCAAATTCCACATTAGATGTTAACATCACAGCCTTCTGAAGCGGTTTGTGGAAAAAATAAAACAAATAAGATCATAAAATGAGATATGTTCTAGCCCTGATGGACCAGATACGCATAATAATTTGCAAAAATATATCGGAGAATCAGTTACATATTTTCTTGTATGAAACTAATTTTGTATTGTTATAAAGATGAATTGTAAACCAACTTTTAAAGGTCGGCCAACTCGAACAACTTCAATGGTTAGTGTTGGTGCTCTCCCCTGTTGGCTGTTAGCGGCGGGTTTATTAGGCTTCGGCCGAAGAGAAGGAGGTTCAATTATGGTGTCCTTGAAGGCTCCATCCTCACCCTCCAACTCCTCCTCGTCTTCGAAATCCAGAAATGTCATATTCTGTTTCATTAGTGCTGATTCAACTACGCGAAAAGGAAATATTTAGCATCTGATTTGGGCACAACTTATTTGGCCAATCAGCACCTGCAATTGCACACAAGCATTTTGATTGGTTGGGAGGATGTTGTACAGAACCTATCGATTGGGTGGAAGAATGTTACTGCACAGTTGGTTATTGTGCAGGTTGGGGGAAGCAAAATTTGTAAAAAAAGGTGAAATGACAGCTGCCAGGCTTGTCATAAATTGGTGATTGATGAGGAAAGTGATTTTGGCAAATAGGCACTCTGATCACAACTAAAATTAGCTTATTTTGCAGCCTTCAACTCGTCCATCCCGCAGCCAAACATGCATCCATCCATCCATCTCGTATGCATTCGTTCATCCATTGAGCATCCATCATTCCATCCAACTATTTGGGGTCAAGTAAACTATCCATCACTTGTCCACAATTCTAGATTTACTAGTCTTGTTACGCCGTTCCTTACCTTCCAATATCTTTTACCTACAGAAAAGCGTATTCCCAGACATATTTTTTTTTTTCGAATCGTGATATCTTTATACTTGAGTGATTCACCACTGCAATCTCTCAGCTTGTATGGACGATCTTTGTTTTACTTCCTTTTAGATGACCCATAGGTCTTCGGCGCAATTAGCGTGGGCGGTAGCATGAACGGAACCATGTGTCATCATCTTGAAGGTCTTATAGGCGGCCACTTAACACCACGTCCACTAACCATCGTATTCAACTACGCGATCATGTGACCTACGTCTTGAAGTATGCCATAGCAAGTCATCCCTCTGTACTGTAGCGCCCTGTCGTGAGGTGAGAGACAACTCTGCTTGCTTGCATTGGTGGTGAGGAGCAACAACAACTGATTGGTCGGCTGACTAGTAAACAGTGAAGAGTCCTAGGCTCCATGCTGGAGGTCGGACTTTAAGTCACCCACTGAGTGTGAATTTTACAGACGCACATAGCATCATATTGACAACACATGATTGCACAGTCTGTTAGAGCAATAAATGTGACCTTTAAAAGGTGATAAAGAGGTCACACATTGCACAATGTTACTTCTGCATTAAACTTTCGCACCGTTTTAACCTCTCAGGGATCACCAAACCTGTATTTGCTTAACACGGTTACTTAATCACTTAACCTCTCCATCTCATACTAATTTCACTCACCATCATGATGGCATTTGACAGTAATATTCCCGTCTTCCCTGAGCTCGCCGAAAATCTACATTGATGTGACTGAGAAAGAGGTATAATCCACGACATACCATCAGCCTCTTTCCCCCCTTCCTTCCATCTTTTGAGAGTTCCCTCCAGCCCTCCTCCACTCTCCTCCTCCCTCTTAACCCAAACCCCTTGCTCATTCTTCAACTTGAGGACGTGAATTAATGCCGGTGAGTCATTCAGTCAATTTCATGGGTTTCGACTGGTCGAATCCTCTATGGAAACCGCATTGGGGATTAAGGAAGGATGATTCACAGACTTTGTACTGCTCAAGTCTAAGCAGTGCTCTACAACGCATTCATTGAACACATTTGATGCAACTCCATCAATTTGGGAACGCTTGCTGGAAAGTAGAATCGTCTGATCAGCGACACTTTGAAGTGTCCTCATGGAGCTAATACTAGGCATCAATCTGAGGAACTTTCAAACTTCATCCTTTCTTTGCATCACACTGCTGCCCAGTCGTCTACCTGAATGGTGTTGAGGTAGTCGTGACTTGGCATGATGCGTCTTGCGGTGAGTAGAGTAGACAACTCCGTAATAAAGGCGTTCAAGATGTCCAAGGCTCTAGTGTTACTTCAGTTGTCAATGTCACATACATGTGTCACTCGCCCCCAAAACCAAGTTTGTTTGTAGCGTGCCGTGGGAACCTAGGTTGAAATTACAATATGTTATGGCAAGGTGTAAAATTTGTCATTCATGCATAGAAGTACCGACAAGAGTCTGCAGACACGGCCATATTATCAAGACAGAAGTACAACCCATGGAAACTGAAGTGCCTGAGCAGTCAAACGTACTGCCTATTCTCCAAAAAAGTTTTGAATTTGAAGTGGGACACATCCACCTACTTAGCCGCGTTCTTCTCCTCATCTCTCTGCCTCTGATGACCCTACTTTTTTTGGCACGTTCAGATGGCGATTTGATATGAGTGTGTGCCTTTAATATAGAATCACCTGCCAGAGTGACAAAATCTTCTCTGCATTGACCTGGAGTGAGTTGATATTTGGCATTTAAAACATGGTTACTAGCCTCGCATTGGCATGCACTATTACGATGCCGGGAAAAATTCCTAACGCCGTAGCCAATCCGACTCAAGAGAATACCAATCCTTCTTTTCATTGGCTGGTCAGAGACCCAATCACCACAGGAGGAAGAGTCCGCCGTGTATGGCTGAATTCCAGAGCTTCGAAGTGCCACACAGAGACCACGCATGGAATGTGGCTAGATTTCATCGAGTTGTAATCTCACTGCATTTTTACAACTGAAATCAATCTGTCCATATCCCCCAGTGCCAGAATATGACAGTCCCCTTTCATTTATTTCCCCCGCCATAGTAACCAACTTCTCTTAGGATTGCCACGCCGGAGTGAAGGCAACCCGAAAGTCAATTCATTAATTGTGTCAAGGTAGAATAGAATCCCGTCATGCACCGAATGGTGCTAAGTGATAGCCCCTAGGCGGGCACATCGCACTTCCTCTGACACGTCCTCAGACTGGGGATCAACTCCACTCTTGCCAGGTCATCTATGCATGAGTTCAGCAGCTTGGGGGCTACCAGTGAAAGCTTCCAACCAATCACAGCTATAATCATGAAGAAGGCAGACAATGGGTCGAAAAAGCATCAAGATTGCACCAATAGGCGGACCGACAGACAACGAAATAACCTGCTGGCAAATGGGCAGAAGGAAAACCCTCCAACACTCCTCCAGCCCCCCGTTAACGCAAGCCAGAACTCGCAACAAAGACAATCCGTGGCACGTTTGACTGGCGGGTGTTTCCCTTACAAAGCCAATTACTGTGGGATGGCTGACGCGGAAGGTTGACCAAGGGGAGCACCGGAGACGAAGCTCAAAAGAGGAGAGAGGCTATGTACTGTATTGGCTGTTTTTTTAACTGTCGCCAGGTGTCCGAGCACTATGTCGTCTTTTGTCTCATGATGCGACATCCATCCGAGTTGCCAACCTGAACAATCACAAAACAAAGGCTTAACGCGGATGTTTGTGTTACCGACCCGCATGAGTAAGCTGGGAGAAAGGTGTGTGCGCCCGCCCACGCAGGGACTGTTAGTTGCCGTGCCCTTGAGAACCGAGTTGGCCCTACTCTCGAAGGTGAGCACGTGCCTCCAAGGCCCACACCCCGGAAGGTCGGCGAATCATGAAGTCAAACCTGGAACTATGCAGACACGACCAGAGACAATCCCCACCACTTAGAGCATAAAACCGTCGTCCATTCCAGTATAATATATACTTAAAGGTGTATGCTTAGAATAGGTTGAGAATACAAGGGGGGTCAAGGGGAGGTGGGAGGAGGGGGGCGAGGTTGCGATTGGGTAATAATATAAAATGGCAACAGCCATGATAACAGCATTAGCAGCCACAATACACTAGTAGTTGAGGGGAGGAAGTAAGATAGGGGGTAAAATAAAAAGAATCTTTACCTGGTGTGTTACTAAGCATACACGCACGCACATACTACTTATAGCAGTGGCATTAGTAGCAATACACATATATGTATATATAGATAGCATCAATTGTCAAGGGATTAATAATAAGCGTAAACCTGATTCGTTGTGGGAAACAAATAACAAGGGATGGAGGAGGTGGCCCATAATTTCTAAGTATACATATATATAGGGGTTACAGAACATAGCCTGTACACTGGAGAAGGCGGGGGAGGGAGGGGTGGGGTCGGTGGAGATGAAGACAAAAGATCACAGCTAACCATGATTGTTGGGTTGGGATGAGGCCAGACAAGATTTAAAAGGGCAATAGGGAGAGAGAGCAAGGGGACGTTTAAGAGTAAATCAGAGCAACACCGCATCATCACACCATCAACATCAAGCCTAGGGGAGAAAAGAAAATTGATGCAGATAAAAATGACGCCTAGAAAAGGAGGGAGGGGATGGAGGTAAATCCCATTTTCGCCAATCTTCTTTTTTTGTCTTTCGCCTCATCGTTTCATTTGAGATGCCGCAGCTGCGGCAGCTGCAGCTGCAGCAGCTAGCATAGAGCGCTGTTGGGCTGCTGCGGCTACTGCAGCCACTGTGGACTGCCAGTCAGACGCCGATGCTGCCTCGGAGGTAAGGAAAGTCGTCCCCTCGGGTGTGCCCAAACCTGCACCGCCTCCTGTTGTTAGTCCATTGACACCGGTACCAGGTGTCGCCCTGTACATTCCGTCGTCCATTCTGAAGACTACAAGTCAACAGCAGAACAGCAAGGATTAGGAACAATGCGGATAGATAGACAACCAAGAAATCATTTCTGATTTGGAAAACCTCTAAAGCTTAAGGTCGCACATCCATTGTAAAGCCTTCACCGTCTATGATACAAACGCCACACAGGTAACAAGGGGGGGATTAGATTATCCAATTGCGACCCTCCTCTTCTGGCTTCAAAATTTGTCCGGATTGAAACGAAAAGCAAACTGTGTTCGAGAGGGAATAGCCCTAACAACAACAGCAGTCAAAGTGGCCTAGCAACGTCCCATACCCCGCAAAAGAAGGTATTAAGCCAAAACAACAAAATCCGACACATTAATAAAAAAGCAGACTGAAAACGTCACAACGGTGACGGCGGCCCATATAGGTGCAATTTTACGATTGCAGCATACAAAAAAACACAGACGACCGGTTTCCATCCCCCTGCCCGATCAATAAAGCGGGTCCGCGGGGTGACACGAATGCAAAAAAATGACCTGACGAGACAATTTCAGCCAGGAACTACCCGTGATCGCAATTGTTTGAATTTCCATCTCAGAGTCATGACCTTTCTGTTCACAGTTCGTCAGCTTTTCTGCCTATGGAAATATTCCAACATTTCATCGCGTCCCTAGTAGGCAAGTGGATGGGGCAATAACAATTATTTTGAGTTACCGAAAAGCTACCAAGGCACAGTAGCATGAGGACGATAAACAAGTCATAAAGAAGGCATAATGACATCCCTGTGCAAGATATACAAATGATAGCCTAAGTAGGAGAAGTTGACAATGCCATGGCAAGAGTACCAATTGGGAGAGTTTATGTACTGTCAGAAATGGTTAAAAAAACAATAATTTTAGGATAGGAGCAGCGATAAGACGACACAAGCTCCTTGGTTGTCAAACGATTTAGGGGGAGAGGAAGATTGAGAAAAAGCTTCACTGAATGACTAAACAAATAGGTAAGCACAGACAGGACGGTAAAAGGAAATGTGGGGCAAGAATGATGAGAACCATGAAATACAGCTAATCTCCTCCCAAATCTCACAGGACTTCTTACTATTAACTTTAAGCTCCGCCTCACAGAAGGCGCCCAGTTGGACAGTAATTTGCTACACAAGTGGCACCGCGAGAGATTAAAAGCCCAATTAGCATAGCTGCATAAACAAACAAAAAGTTCACACAGTTTTCAATGCAGCTCGGTGAAACGGTTTGTCGTTGTAACACCTGGCCACCTGCAGACTGAAAACAACTGTTTACAAGCATGGATATGCGTCGGTCCATCGGGGTAACCATGGCTTACTACTCCTTCTACTGCCTTCCAGCATATTTTCCACTCTCATATCATCAAGCGTTGGTTGGGTTCAGCTTCATGTGATCCTGACTACAAACAAATGATCAGAGGTACGTAAAAGTGATGAACCGACACCAGGCCAAGCATTACCAGCCGATGTAACTGACGTTCACACGCTCCTGGAGACTTGTAAACACGGACTGTCGGAGCCACCTACCAACGACAGCGTCACGCAATTTCGCAAAACACAGAGCTCTCTCAAAGTCTAGTTTGGACACTACCTCCGTCTCTCTCCATCGCAAGTGTCCGACTGCAAGTTTTAATAAATTCTGGCTTTGTTATGGCATTCAGCTTAAATAAGCATATGCGAACCGTCACCTTGGCAGGTGAACAGAAACGTCCCAAGTTGTTTGCAGTAGAGCCAAGTGAAGTGACTTGTTTTAACCTAAGGACACCTGTTGAATACATGAAGTTGTTCATATGCCTCCACTGTGAAGCATGGCCACGCCAACCCCATCGGATTTAAGTATAGTGACTTTTAGACTGCTTCCCATCTTACTACCGTCCAGTTTATTTTTAGTTCTCATATCGTCCTGTGACCCCACCTTGAACTTTGTCTGCCTTACCGGTCAAATTCGAATTACCTCCACAGTCACAAAACCTCCCGTCACCGAGGATGCAGTGGCAGAACAATCAACAACTGGTTCCAGCCTGTCGATAAATCACTCGAGGACAGGTGCACCAAGTTCGTGAAGGGAGCACCCCATTCCTTATCATGAAGAATGGCATATCCCTGTAGTAAATATCGCTCGAGGTAAGCAAGCTAAGACCCACTTTCAGTGACGTTTACCGTGAATGAGTTGAGGGTGAAATTTGTGGAGGATATTAGGAGAATGAGATTCCACCATTAATTACACCCGAACGGTCTACCCACCTACTGCACAGACCTACGTCTGCTTGCTTTGCGTGTGTGTGCATGTAGTGGATTGCAGACGCAATTACTCAATGTCACTAAAGGCCAAAAAAAGGCACCATTGAGATCCCACTCAATGCGCCTTGAAAGGTATGAAAAACTAACCAGTGAGAAAAAGCGCTCTGCCGAGTTTTATAAGACAAGATAGCGCACGAGACCGCATACTTCACACACCGTTGCGAAAGACCCTGCAGGGCGATGTAGGAAGAGAGCGCGAAGGATACTACCCCCACCCTCATCCTCCCATCCGCAAGCGATGAGTATTACACCTTTTCTTGGCGTTCGACAACCACATGAGAGACAGAATTGATGGTTAGGGAGTAACAGTGGGGTAGAAAAGGAAGGGAAAAGAGGTTGACCTTTTTTTATCCTGCCTTCTAGAGAGATAAATTGGTCATATAAAAGTCGACTTCGCAACACTGTGTTGTGGAGAGTGGAAAGGGGCGACAGGACACAATGAACAGGGCATGACCTTCCCTTTTTGTTCAATAGATCTCATGTAAGTGGTGTGCAGCATGTAAATTGAGGAGCGCGTCAAGTAATGCCTTACTTTTTTCTGTGATGCTAGCAATCATCGCAGGAAAGTGAAAAGGGCTGCCAAAACACAGAAATTAGTGATAGTAAGGCGCAGACCGCTGTGACATCACCAAAAACTGTTGAATAGTAACTTTTGGTCCTAAAAGTACGCTGTGCCAATAAGACTAGACAAGGTTTGACAAAATCGGCTACACAACGGCAGAAGGCAGCTTGACTACTTGCTGGTAAAAAAGGCAACAAGTGGATAAAATGAAGGACAGAAGCAGATCCCAAACATGGGACCGGATGCCAAGCCTGTTGAACTGCCAATTAGCACGACTGTAGGGCAAAAGGCCACATAGTTTGTTTATGACCTTACATTAATATTAGCTGTCAAGCGAAATACTAGTTTGTAGCAACTAGGTCAACAATAGATCGCGTATTTTTCTGTCAGATCCTTCCTGATGCCTGGAAAACAATCTGACGGCCAAAAAAAGGATGCCTGCAGAAGGAGAAGGATTAAGGGCAATTCCGAGTGAGAATGGAGACTTCGTTCCCAGTACTGACAAGAAGTAAAAAGGAATGGTAAGGCATTGGCTACCAGCATCTGAGAGGAGGTTCAACCAGCACAATCCACCCCTGGATGCTTCAGTGGTTCAACGTGACCCCACACCTACGACCAAGAACATTCTGCATTCAACTTTCTGTTTTCAACTCCTCCAACCTGTTTATGAAACTTGGGTTGATGTATAAAGGGAAAAGAACAAAAAACATGCATTTAATGACGCCAAACTAAGACAGGGAGACACAAACCCGGGCCTTTATCAGCAAATATAAAGCGCCGCAAAGGATTGGAGGTGGAAAAAAGCTAACTTGGAGATTGACCATGAACGGGATGAAAGAAATAGACCAGCGGACAAGTTGGGAATGCGGATTTTGCGCTCAACGCTATGCTACCTACCAGGCACAAATTTTTGGCAATCATTCGTAGCCAACTTGCTGGGACGATTGCCATAGGCAGGTTATAAAATGTACCAGTAACAGATGCAATTGCGTAGGCCGCTGGTATGCGAACATCTAAACCGATAAAAATAAGAAAATTGAAAGCACCCCACGGAAACGTTTGCGTGATTTATGAAAGAACTAGGATGGCCCAAGTTATTTCCAGGATAGCTACTTCTCATTAGGGAGGTAAGGGAGAGGATAAACCAATGAAGACCTATCGATATCCACCCTAACCATAGCGGTAGATCGAACATCCAAAGCATCTATCCAGAGGAAATTTGCCGTAGGAGCTGTGGAACCCGCGTCAAGTAATACAAATCGGTAGCTGCGGGCCAAAACTATCAATTTCATACTCTTTCCCAGATTAATAGACAATTTGTGGTAAAAGATAAATGTAGAATGAGTGGCAATCTAAGAGGATAACAATTAACTTTAATTTAAATAAAACCCCAGGCCTGGAGGCTATATCGCAGTCGACCTCGACCTTTTATTTCTTTGACACATAATTACCAGCAGGCGATACGCAAATAGTAGGCAAGATTCAGTACACGAGGCAAAAAAGGAGGCAGATCATGCAGTATCCCACCGAGAGGCAAGGTTAACGCCAAGTGTATCCCCATGGCAACAAAGTGTTACAACGAAGGCTGATGAAATTTGCTGTACCAAAATGGTAGAAAAAAGGGTTTCGTGGAATAGTGAAAGACACGAAAGCGTGTTTGGGGAATGCAATACTTTTTCAAACACCACACGCCCCAATCTCCACGTCATCGGTATGCAACAACAACAGATCGTGGCAGCTATGACTCCTACCCGTTCAGCCCTTCACACACCTAAAAATCGCGGCACTTCTACGCTGAAGTAGTTCGAGCTCTGCATTCGTAAAATATATAGCAAGAACTAATGATTCAAATTTAAATACATTAGGCAGTTCCTAGGTGATGCCTTCCATGGAAGGATAGCTAAGACTGCGGAAGCCATAACGGAGGAGAAGAGAAAAAAAACACTTGTTTATCAACTATTTCGAATGAAAAAGAAAAGGAACAAGGCAGGTTAAAAGGATAAGAAAATGAGGAGAAATGACACACGAACCATAAAAACGCGATACACGGATGCAAATTAATCAATGGAGGGTAAAGTTTGCAAGAAGAGACTATGCGATTTAAGAGTTCGTATCCTCGTACTGACCCTGTTCTTATCCGGCGGGTGAAAGTAGATTCACCCAGAAAGTGTTGTAGCGGCCAAAACAGAAGAGTCATCGTCACAGGGAATGGCGAAGATGGCGTTTAAAGCAAAAGAAAGACTGTAAAAGGCGGAATTATTGCATTTTCGCGAATTCATTCTAGATGCAAGTGACTCGTATAGCCAAGACTACAGACCTCTCTCGCCACCCTTTCTTTAATCCAAAAAGTGCGAATTATAACGTCTTCAGAGGCAAATCGAGGGGAGGAAAAAAACTATGAACACACAAGTGGTAAAATTAGATCACTGCGCGACAGACAATGGCTTCGCTAGAGGAAGTTTCATTTTAATGCCATGTTTAGTAGCCAAGGGGGGAGATCTTGTCCTGCTAGGGCCTGCAGCAACGTGTCTGCTAACTTTTGATTCCCCACAATTAGCTAGTAGGACAGCAAGTTTGAAGGCTAGTAGTTACTCCTTCTCGAAGGAAGTAAGGCAGGTATGTAGTCTACTATCGAAATGGTCGAAGAATGTTACATAACCTTCGAGCAGAAATGAGTCAGTAGCACCTCAACTCTACTGCTTGGTTAGGAGGAGGGAAAAAAATCCCAAAACTACCCTTACATCAGTTGTTAGAATCGCAAGTTCTACGAGGTCGCTACACAGTTATCTATTTTTCACTGATAACAATGGCCCTAAACAAGAAAGCAAAAGCTACCTACAGGGCATGAATTCGACGAACATAAGGCTTAAACTAGAGCACGAAGGAACAGGAACGTGAGACAGTAAATTCATTATGGCCGTCTTCACAGAGCTGATACATACCGCTGTTTTAAACGAGTGTTATAACCTCTCAGTGATGAATAAAGTATAAGCCACAGAGTGAAAAAATGCGCTCAGTGACAAATAGGGCCTGTAAACACCCGAAATACCCCAGTGCTTTGGAAATCTAATTTGGATGAAATGATTCCAAGTGACTTGAAAGTCAGCGCCAAGAGATTAAGGTGGTGAAGCAATAAGTGACAGACAGTCGGAAACAGCTCCAAATAAGAGCGGTAGACACGCCGCAAGGTATGATACCATTTCAAACCAAGGCCTTAACCGCAAACGAATGATCGGAGGTACGTAAAAGTGATGAACTGACACCAGGCCAAGCATTACCGGTCAGTCTAACTAGCGTTTACACTCTCCTGGTGACTTGTAAACACAGGCCGTCGGAGTCACCTACCAATGACAGCAAAACACAGGGCTCTGTCACAGTCTAGTTTGAACAGTAACTCCCTCTCTCCATCGCAAGTGCCCGACCGCGAACTTTAATGAATCTTGGCTTGGTAAGGGTATTCTGTTTAAACAAATATAAGCAAACCGTTAACTTGTCAGGAGAACAGAAGCGTTTCAGGTTGTTTGCGGTAGAGCCAAGTGAAATGACTTGTTTTACCTTGCGGGCTCCTATAGAAGACATGCCGCTGTTCACATGCATGCACTGTGAAGTATGGACACGCATCGGTCTGTTGGGGTTCGGTGGGTTAACCTTTAGCCCGCTTCCCCTCCTACTGCCCTCCAACTTATCTGTAACTAGCGTATCATCACGAGACCTCATGTGATCCCAACTGGAACGTTGTCAGTCGAGTTCAACTTACCCTCACAGATGCAAAAGCCTCCCGTTACAGAGGGTACAGCAGCATACAAAACAAACAAATTAACAAATTGTTTGATTCAACAGTAGGTGCACCAAGTTCGTAAGGGAACGCCCTATTCCTTATCATGAGGAATGGCATTTCCATGTCGTAAATATCACTCGGGGTAAGCGAGCCAAGAACAACATGCAGCAATGCTTACTGCAAGTGGTAAAAAGGTTCGTTTATAACAACATCGGGTGGAAAGGGAAGGCCATGATATCCGCAAAGCAAATGGACGCTGTGCCATAGACAAATAAATGATGACACAACAAGCTTCAAAAGCTCCCATAGGGTAGCTTCCAGGTTTAAAAAAAGTGGTAGTGCATTGCGGACCCTCTACCAATTGACGAGAAATGACTTTGGGTGTGGAATTAAAGGGGAAGTAACATACCATCTACCCGCTCCTGAGTTACTACTTCCCACTGGAAAGACGGAGTTGTTTACTGCAAAATTCTTGCTGAAGGCCAAGGACTAATTAACAATGAATTTTCACCTACTCGACTCCCAGGCGGGTGTGAAAAGAACCTTTTAAAAAACATCATTAATTCATAACTCAGTGAAAAGAATGTTCTTTTCCTAGTCATATTGGACTATCCATGATCTCATACCGAGCCTCAGGATGGGAGGGAGAGAGCCAGAGAGGCACTACCCCACCTTCACCCTCTCCGTACTCCCTTCAGTGCTATTTCTTTAAACAACAAATGATAAGCACCACCGCTTCTTAGCCCTCAACAATAACATATAAGGCAAAATTGACATAGAAAACAAAAGTGAGGTAGAAATACGGGTAACTGGAGCTAGAATATTTTTCCACGGATAGCAAAACGTTGGGAAGGGATTACTGATAATGATGGTGTATACTTTAATACAAAAAAAGACAGATTAGCAAGCTTTTTTGCAGTTGTTGCGCGTCAAACAGTTTTTTAGAAGAATTTGTTACAGATTGCCAAGGTACGCTTGATACTTCCCAAAGTAGTTCCACGTCAGAAGAATTGCGTTCTAATTTATCCCTTCATTTTGCATACTGACAAGGAATGCGACCAGCCCTGTTGCATGGATTAGGTGTGACTTTTGAAACTTTTAAGGGTGCGGTAAGGAAATGCTGATGAGTAATTAAATTTCGCCAACGCATTGCAATTGCCACATTTGGTGGGAATTGCTATGAAACAGATGAAAACCTTTCGTAGCCCTGCCAATTCAGAAGGCTTTGCCACGAAGAGCAAAGCGCTGTGCTCCTGCAACCGCCAACGCCTACTCACAAACAAACGATGCGGAAAAGTGCTTTTCTCGCTACATGTGAGTCTTTGAATCCCGTCAGGCTTTCGTCTTTAGAGGAGATTTAAGAACTGTGAGGGGGAAAGGCACTTGATCCATTCAAAGATTCAGCCTGAATGGCTGTTACAGTAGTCACCCTATCGTTGTTCCAAGTAAACCGCCTCACCAGCACCCACACAATTCAATAACCCAACTGCAAAACTCAACCGCTGTGAATTCACATGATCGAAGGTGGTTTTATTGTGGAAGAAAGACAAGAAGTGGGCTTAAAAAAGGTTTATATAGATCTTCACACACTAGCTACTGGAGAAAAAACTCACAAAATTCAAGGGTACCAAAATTACTGAATAATTAAATAATGTAGGAAGTTTCGCACTTAAAAATGAGAAAACCAAATAGGAAACAAAATATTCTTGATTAATGTAATATCTACAAATTAAAGGACATGAATGCCAACTTACCGGAAGAATCAGCATTTGAGCTGAGACTCATTACACCACCCAGCCTAGCTCCGGTGGGTGAATCACCCCGATCAGTCCGAACGACAGAACCGCTACTCCACAGAGGCATAGA
This sequence comes from Echinococcus granulosus, assembly GCF_000524195.1. NCBI lineage: Eukaryota > Metazoa > Platyhelminthes > Cestoda > Cyclophyllidea > Taeniidae > Echinococcus > Echinococcus granulosus. Next base: position 176,975 of record NW_020170461.1, on the reverse strand, counting down.
ATTTCTGCTCCACTGATTGACTCTATTGTTAGGCATTGCAGTGTTCCAGGTATTGGCGAAGTGACTGTCATCGTTGGTGCCTCCAACACCGACGTTACCAATGATGCGACGAGAGAACTGGTCACTGGTTGGCTGGAGATTGCTAGGAGGATGGGACGGTCCGCCCTGATGTTGCTGTTGGTGGAGAGTGGGGGAGGTCCAGGAATTGTAGTTCATTAGTGTTTCTTCGATACTACCGCTGCCAGCACCAGCATCACTACCACTACAACCACTGCCATCACCACGGAAACACGAACCTGAAGGACCTACAAACAGAACATGTTGCATTGGTTTAGCGGTGATTAACAACCAATTTTGTAGGTGTGTTTTAATCTCGGATACGCCCGGCATCTTTCATCCCTTATGAAAAATGTACCCAATGATTCAAAGGTCTGCACCCGAATGGGCCTTTGGTTACCATTTGCAATCATAGCCCACTGAATCTGCGGTGATTGACTTCTCAATCCTTCTATATTTCTACGGCATGTCTCAACCCCTACAAAGGTGACAGGATCGGCAAATCTAACGGATGCTACGCTGAACCGTCTAGGACGAAAACAAATGTCGTGGCCAGTATTTCACGGATGAAACACGTCTCATACAAAAGATGCGCAATATGGATGGGTAAAACTCGAAGCGCTAAAGTCTGCATTAAGTGAAAATGGGGACGAAGAGGAGGTGACTCCGAGGAGCTACCTTCGACCGTGTATTTTATAAATTGGTTTTGTTTTTGGGCCAATTTTTCCACCAATAGTATATCCATGAAGTGGGGCATCATTCATCTCCAAGGCACACCTGACAACTAAAATTCCTACGAATCGGTTTGCAAGCAAGGCACAAGTTGATACATTAAAGTGCGAAAAAAAAACAATTTGTACGACCAATGCCTATCTTGACCCAGTTTCCTTGGACTAGGTGACCGTTCACTCGAATTATATCGTGATGGCCGAGAAGAAACCAACAAAACGAAACTGGGCCTACGTAAAAGAGGGGCAGTTGCTCCGTCCATGCCCGCCACATGCCACTAGTATCTCAGCCCTTCTGGCACAAGCAATAAAGCCACCACCGGACTGGTGTGAACCGAAATGTCTTTAATATTACTTCAAACTGCATCCCATAGCACACCTCTCGTCTTATTCACTTTACGTGCGTTACTTTCAGCGGAATGCAAGGGAGTCATCTACGTCAGCGCAAAGGTCCAAATCGCTTTGGACGGTGCAAACCCATAAAACATTACGAAGAGTGCAACACCTTTGTTTGACATAGAACACAGCCAAAAAAGTTAAAAAATCATTCCGACAACAAGGTGGTCCAATTAAACTGGAAATATCAAATAGCTAGTCTTTTCTAAAAAATGCTATGCAGTTACGCTGCCAGTGGCACTCAAATGCTAAAAAGCTGTGGTTCTTATGTGATCACAAAGTCCAAAATCCCCCGAATAGTGTTAACCGCGCAAACAAACTGATAGTAAAGTTGACTGAACAAGACGTGTGTGCGTGTGTGTTTATAAGCTTGCGTAAATAAAATGGAGGTGAATTCGATTCCGTTTCGCTGTAGCAGATCCAACACTTATTTCGGCTAGAGGGTGGAGAGGAAATGTGCAGCAGGTAAATAGGAAGTGGAAGAGTGAGCTGATTGATCTCTTCTAACTTAACAGGTTCAGACAAAGGTAAAACCGTTTAATAAAGTCTGCACCATGGAAGTGACAACCCAAACACCTGCTTGGCATAAAATTAGTAATCAAATATTACAGAAAAAGGCATCCAATTGAGATGCAGATATTTTCGAGTGAAGAATTGGAACCTACAATAAAGCAGCAAAGCGATTCACCGATGGAAAGTAAATTTCAGTCGACACGTTCAACAGCTAGCAGAAGCCAGTGTTACGCCGTTCCAGTTAGATGCCAATCTACCCTACTTAAACGTGTCACATGCATAACAACTGAACGCCGTGGGTTGTCAAAAATATGGAACTGCGATAGCGAATAAGCGGAATGACCCATTTTGAAAACAAGTTAATCTTTTCCCAACGCAGGGAGAGCCACAGAAACTAGCATTCATAAATCGCAGGGCAAGATTGTCGAGATAGCGATATGCTCATAAAACCTTCTGATTGCAGGATAACGCCTTAAAATACACTGGATTAGGGAAATAAAGTTGGGAAGGTGCAGTCAATAACTGTAAAAGCAGAAAACCAGTCGAGTAACGACGATCAGCGACAATGCATACACAAGGGGAGAAAGCAACGACTTCTAGTTTCATGAAAGTGACAAGGCGGTGGTAAATTTCAGAGCCAGTAAAAAGCGAAACACAGTAATAGAATTATGCCACATGACCTTTAAACTGCATCGTGATCCCGGTTCAACAACGGTGCCATGAAACTCCGTTCACCTCACCCTTGCCATTGGTTTTCCAAGCGCCTTCGTGTGCGTTAAGGGTAAGGGTACTTTAAAGCGCTGCAACAGTGCCAACAAAGCAATGACTCTGGCGCCTTTAACTGGTTTTTCGGAAGCGTAGAACCAAATAAATTTGCTGGCTACTACCAAAGAAGAGAACCCATAATAAAGCAGACTATCCTAAGTTCCCTGTAGAATCCAGTGGATGAGACGATACAGAAATTAGGCGAGTCAAAATCAGGCGAATAGAAATTAGCCATGAGAAGATCGCTAGGGCTAGTTAAGATCAAGGTGTGAATATCAGTCCTCGAGTAGATGCTTTGCCTCAAAGTACTGGAAAAGAAATTCCATAACGCATTCCTAAAACGAAGCGTGAAAGATAAATACTGGCGCAACACCCAAGGTGCACACACATAATCGTTTCAGCGTAAATTCAACTGTCTGAGCTAACCCTTCCTAATCCTTTTTATACCCATAACAAGCCTCAACTTTTTCAAGAGTCACCACAGGAGTAAAATAATGATAACTAGAGAATACCGAGATGATACGAGACCAATAACATTTAGAAACAAAAAATGGCAAATTGTCAAATCAGAATCCCTTTTGGATAACCATCACATTCAAACCGAATACATCACTCGCGCACATCTGTTTGGCAAATGATACTGGGGCCTAGGAGACCGATTTAACCAGATTGCCAGGGAAACACCGTCACCCACACTAAGAAATCGAGGAAAAAAAGTATTCACATCTACCAGACGAATACCAGCAACAAAAGGGCTTCCAAGTCAAAATTAACTCTCGGCAATTATTCCAATTCCAAGTCCTGCATAGTGAAAGTTGGTCAAGTTCCGGATCCCCAGCCGCTTCAACATTTACGTACCTCACAAACGTCCTCGGAGGTAATTCGAACACTAAAACGGTATCTAGTCAATCCTGAAGTGCCAAAACGTACACGGGGTACATTGGCGCCAGAGCAATAGCAAAATCACTAATCTGTTTCCATCCAGAATGCAGATTCAGTAGCTTTCACCAGACTATTATTTTTAAGAAACGCGAGAAATCAAACGAAAAACCAAGAACCTACCTCGATGAGAAGAGGACTGCTAGTCATACTGACTTAATGTAATGTCATAACGGAGCTAAGTCCACAATGACCAGCCCATAAATATAAAATAATCCTTTAAAAACTCTATAAGTACTTCAAAGGTAGGGCAAAGCCTGAGTGTAAAGACTGGGAATGATGCATCGTTGCAGCAGCTAGTACTAAGAACCGCCTAACTAAATGCATCCTGACGCAAAAAACCACCATGGACTGCATTCTAACGTAAAAAATAAACACAGATATGAAGAATTACGTAAAAAACGAAGAAAGTAACCTATAATAGGATTCTGGTAGAATTCACATAGCTTTTTGCCGAACGTCCCGATCCCGGAATTTGTTTCATGCCCAACAATGGAACAATACCTCTACCGAATTAGTCGAAACAACTCAGAGAGGATTCGTAAAGACAATGGTGGCATGAAGTTCTCCTTGTGGCACCAATTTAGCCGCACCCTCAACCATTTCGCACGCTTCTACTAAAACTACACTCAAGCTCCATTTGAACATAGAACCGGACCTTGTAAAGGGGATATTTCCATTCAACGGTAGCTCAAAAGGGAGCTACAGCCAAACGGATCGATAGTGCCACCATTAAGGATACGAAAGACTCACTTTCAACCGAATTTTTACAGAAGAAATTGGATAAGAAATCAAGTACTCACGTCCGCCGGACGAAGGCTGTGAACCCCACTGTTGTTGAGGTGATGAAAATCCATTAGATTGAAGAGCTGCCGCGGCAGCAGCAGCAGCCAATTGACTCTCCCAGCATCCATTCAGGGACGAGGGGGGTTGAGATCCATTCCATTGATTCGGAGGTGGGGGCTGTGAACTCCGCGTTGGATTACCGTGATGATTTATTATCTGGTTCCAACCGTTCCCACCTCCATTCCCATCAGTGAGAAGGTCCGCCTTGCCATCGCCATTACCGCTATGGCTCCAGTAATTCAAGCCTCCATCTAGAAGCGTGGAAGGAAACAAAAGATCTCTGGATTCTTCTGTTTCTCAACGTTATTCTAGGCAACTAGAGAGCCACTCACAAGGGATACTGTGCTGATGGAAGGAGCCAAAACGCGAGTAACCACGACCTGACCGACTAATTGGGGTATTCAGCATACCAGGAGGCACATAACCAAAGGTCTTTTGAGTATTTGGCGGTTCCATGGGTTTGATTTCAACTTGCTTGCCGTGTAGGTTGACGAAATGCATTTTTATGAGCTTTTTCACCACTTCTTCATCATCGAAACCAACAAAGGCGAAGCCACGATGGCGTGGTCGACCCGGATTTGACAAAAGATTAACGTCGGTCACCTAGACAACAAGTTAGCGGAGAATCAATTCTAACGTACGTTTCCAAAACATTGGAAAAAATTCCGGATGGTCTCCTCGTTATGCTCAAAAGCAATGCCACCAACAAAAATCTTGAGGCTCCTTTTATTCTAAGCGTTCGAACAATAAGATTGGTAAAGTAAAGCCAACCTTTCCACGCATATTTATGTTACATCTTTTGGGATCAACTTCCTTATTGTCAATTACATGAGTTTTTTTTGAAAGCACTTGATCAACAGCAGATGGTTCCCTAAACTTTACGTAGCCGAATCCACGTGAACGTCCCGTTCGGTTGTCCATCATAACGATTGATTCTTCGATATCCCCAAATTTGGAAAAATAATTGTGCAAACCATCTACAGGCAATTATTTACAAAAATTGGCTCACTTGTATTCGTGGACTGATGCAACCCCCCAACAAACAATTTCCTGCAAGAGGAATAAGAAAACGAGAGTTACATACCCGACTTCATTACCATGATCATCCAGAGCCATCAAGAACGAGAGAACCGACGGAACAACGAACCCCCGTGGAGGCGTCAAATTGGTGAGCTCCTCCTATTAACATAGCTAAACAACATATATGTACTTAACATGTTTTTTGGATACCGAAATCTTCCAACATATTTGCGTGTGAAAAATTCAAAGTGTCAAAAGCCAGTAGGTGGAGAAAACACCCAACAAAAAACTTTTATTATCTGAAAATTACTGCGACAAATGTTGGAATACAAATAACTCAGATATTTGTTGGTCCAAATCATCCTTTGTCAAATTTGTGTGAGTGCGTAACTGAAAGTTTGAGCCTGTACTCAACCAAAACCCACGGACGTAATTAGAATATTTTAGATATTCAGTACGAGGACCATAAAATTCATTAAATTCCCAATAT
>NW_020170461.1:159374-171121 GCF_000524195.1 Echinococcus granulosus | reverse complement strand
ATAGTATATATATATATATATATATATATATATATATATATATATATGAAAATTTTATCAAAGTTCTCGTAATAATGCTACCTATAAAAGTTTTCAAAATTTTGTGGACCTTCCTAATCGCAAGGCAAATAAACAACACATGGGCTAACATGGTGTACTCTGCATTTCCTACTGCAATTCCAACCGCACAAGCCTTCTCTTTTGTTACTCTTCGGATGATACCACAGTCTGTAAATTCTTCCTAACCCTATGTAGGGTGAGACTCAGCGGTCGCCTCCACCCTTTTCCTAGTGCCTCTAGAACAGCCCGGTTGATTTGGTTTTGACATCTTTATTAAGGGAGAAAGATCGGGAAGAATGGTGCAATTTTCAGTGAGGGGAAGAACAGCAATCAAAACTAGGCGACGTCCCTCTCACCAGATTCGAATTTCCAGATTGCCAACTACCTGAAAGGTATATTAAACATTATAGGCATTACACCTATGGTAAAAAATCTTATACACTGGGAGGGTATACGCCGCCTTGGGCAATGAATCATGGGCTCCAACAATGTCACGTAAAGAACGCATAAATAAAAGTGTTTTATGCGCCAAGCGAATTAAAATGTAAGTCTTCTTCTGTCTACATAATTTTGGGTTCTTCTCTAAGTTTTCTAAGCTTGATTGTTGGATACAGAAGACAAGCGTCTCGTGTAATGTGCAACCAGGTAACTCAGAATTCTTCCTTGTATTTCTCCAAATTTATATGGACAAATGCAGTACAGTGGTGTTTTATAAGGTCTGGATTTAGTTTACTACACAGCTTAGTACAAGAAACCACTTCTACGCATGCGCATATTCCTTAGGTATTAAGGGCATGCATCACCAAAAAATGTGATTGTGAATAACTTGAGTGGTAAAATCATGAAAAACTTTAAAATAGTAACTTTTACGTTATGCTAATCATGCAAAAACAAGAGAATAAGACTACACAGTCCGGTTTTGCCCTACACTTTGTTTTAACCAATACTAACACCTGTTCGCTTTCTGAACTTTCGGGCTGCTACGTTGCACGCGTTGTGCAGTCGGTGGGTCATTTTTGTATACTATGAGTAGTTTTTAAACAACTTCCTCACAAACGTGATAGCTAATCTTGGCGCTGGCACTTTTTCTCTCGTCGGTACTTTAAGGGGTGCTATTCCTGGTCTAACTGGAAGTAGGTTTCTATGCATTCATCTATTTGTCTTCCTGATTATAGATACCTAGGTACATAGGCATTCAGCTCCGCAGTGGTCAATTTATTACTAGCTCTGTATACTGGTGTTCCTAGTATTAGGATATGCGGCCGGTCATCTACTTCAACCCGATCGCCATTCCAAAAACGAAACACTATGTGTAAGCTGGTTTCCTTCTACGCTCCTAAATATTGCCCCTAAACCTATTTTAATGGCTGTCGCTATTCCAACCAGAACATTATGCTACATGTTGTATTTTGACTGCTGTTTTTTGTTTACTTTTCTCAAATATTCAGACCACTTTGGAATCGACACGTTGTGTACCCCAAATTTACTCCCGGTGATCCTCAATTAAGAATGTTTCTTCCTCCATTTTGGATGAAAATGCTCTACCCTGGGGAGAAATGCCCCAAGCGATTGGTTGTTTTCAAGGTTCATCCTCAGTAAGCGGTCAAAGCAAAATTGAACTACCTTTTACGCTAGTTTGCTTTGTTAATTGCCTCAATTGATTCTGCGTTCATCTTGTGTGTTAATCACTTCGACAACCTACAGAAATTGCTATTTTACTTTAGAATGACAAAGTATGATGTAAAACAGTACCTAGAAAAGATTTACAAAGTTCCCGTTATCGGTGTCCAGCTGAAAATGCTCTACCACGACTGTGAGTCTTCTTTCATCTTTAGAATTGTGCAAAAACTATTTAAACAGCATTTAGTTACAATTAGAGCAATATTTGAAAAGTTGTTCTGCATTTTATCACTCATGATAGGGGAGGAGAGGGAGAATAGGTGGTTATTGGTCATGTCTGTGTTTTGTGCCTACTCCTGTCTAAGTTGAAGATGATTCTTGCAGTTCAAGTGTTTGTGCATGGGAGTTAAGCCATAGTTAAATAAGCGGCTTGCTTCCTTTCAATGCCATCTTTGTTGCCTCGACGAGTGTCGTCTGTGAGTGAATGGGCTAATTCGAATAGGACAAAATAATGGCCTCTAAATGTTCAATTGGCCACTGTCGCGATAAGAATGAGCAGAGAAAGAATGCCGGGACGGATTTTTGAGAATATCATTTGAGTATGTCACAGAGGAGCTGATCGTACTCGTCCATTGAGTAGACTACTTGCGTGGAGGTGGAGATCGGTTTTACATAGCCAGCCTCAAGCCCAAAACTGGCCACTCTGGAGTGTTTATGGCTGCAAAATTTACACAGCGTATCCTCATTTCTTACAGATGTGACAAGCAGTTGCCTAGATATATTTTCTCACTAGAAATTGGTGTCTTTCCTTAGTGCATCCACTGGACACAGTCGAGGATCCAAGACGTGCAGTTGGCGCGGCATTCCCACATCTCCTTCCACGTGAACCGGAGCGTTACGAGAAGGTCGCCTACGTTCATCTGGTAAGCCCTTGTCAGCTAGACATATTATTTGGCATTGATAAATTCGCCTCACTGATTTTTATCAGCAGCTAATTTGCCTGAAAATCTTGCTTTTAAGTTAAAGAATGATTTTTTTGTCGGTCTTCACCCATCAACCTCATTCGCAAATAAGTACTAAGCAAAAGCACCGCTAATAGGAAGCCTTAGGTTAAATTAATCCTTTTATTTAGGCACTAGGCTATGAATTCGAGTTTCCAGACATTTTTAAAGACGGAAAACGGCCATCAGAAGAGATCTCTCGGCTGATCGATCAAGCACAAGTTAGGGAGGATTTGCAACCAGCCAAGGAAGATAAAGAGGATGCGGTGGAGGCGGAGCAGACTAGACAGAAGACGAAAGAAATGGAGGAAAAGACAGAGTTAAAGCCCTCACAACCGTCTTCATTTGTCATAAACAGGTGGTTCCAATCCTAAATCTCCTACTCCCTGTTGAGTGATGTTGGATTGATACATGTACAGCAGTAGGGGATGCGAGCTGGCGGTGTGAAGCTCTATCCATGTCAACTATACCAGTATTTTTTTCATACCTTCTGTATGTCAGTAAAATTACTTTCACACGAATGATTCTTATGACCTCCTCAAAGATAGCTCGAGTGGTGCATTTATCCTTTGACGCTGTGAAGAGGTCTAATGCCTGAATGGATTGGCTGGTTACCGTCGGTGGAAGGCTCCTGCTGTGGATGGCCAAGTAGATGAGAGGGTACATAATGAGTGAGCCGACTTTTCTTGGTAGGTCTATTCTCTGATGACTGAAGCGAGACAAGACTGATTGTACAAGAACTTCATACCATTCTGACGCAGAGTGGTCTCTAATGCCTAGAGTTGGGAGGCTTGACAAGTGTCAGACAGGAATCCGGTGGCCAAAAATGCATCCCGTGGATGCTCCTGCCAGATTCGTGGCATAGTACTTCGAGCAGTTGCGGTTACATATTGTATCATCTAGAAGGTGGCTTGAACAATGTGACATGTATGCTCTGTCCTTGATTGCTTGGCTCAGAAATTGACGTGGTAGGAATAACCTCCGCCCCTTGTCCACACAAAGATAGTGCTATTGTTGCGAGACAAGTCGTACTTTTAGACCTTAAATCAACGTTCTTGGATGAGGAGAAGGAAAGCCTAGCTCCTTCTCACCTTCGTCTTCTGCACTTTTCCAAATAAATTGTCAACAAACGATGGGGCGCATTGCCACATGAAAGTAAACTGTTACTAGTAAAATATCAGTAGTATGCACCCAAAGTATTTCCGGGGTAAATTGGCATACATTTCATCGAACATCCACCTATTGTAACCAAAAAAGAGTGTTTGATTTGTCGTTCTCACTCTCCACTCTGCTTCTCGACAATAGGCAGTGGTAGGCAGACGGTCTATTGCTAGTAAACAATCCGTAAATACATCGCTTCCGTCCCAACTACGACGCCTCTCCAAGTCAATCGTCTCAGTTACATCTACCGAATTCATCAGTCGATCAAATGTGCAGGTGGAAAAAAAGGGAGTGTCATGTCAGGTAGTATAACTTGCCAGTTTGTTTTGCAAGTCACCCCGCAGTTCCGCATTGGTACTCGTCCGCGTCGACCGTCACGACACAGAGGTGGGAAAAATTGGAAAAAAATTGTGGGATAGACAGGGACACAACAATCATGCCAGAAGGTGGAAAGATTTACGAATTTGAAAGACAGTCATAAATCTTATGTGTTAGGCTAAAATATAAAAGCTCCTTCAATACTCTGGATAAAATAAGGTCGATTTGTTGAAACCTCCTTGTAGCTTCCTCTCCTTACCCTTCTCTTCTACGCCGGAGTATTTACAGAGGCATCCTTGGGTACCACACAATCTTCACATCTTTGTAGGTGGATTTGAAGCAGGTTTTAGGGATGATCTGGATCCCATGAGTCAAAATCGCGCCTAGTTACCCGATCATATCTTTAATCAAGCAGCCTTCTAAACTTCCTTCTCTCTTTAATTACCCCACGTGCTTAGCTGAATCTCGCCTTTGAGTAGAGGCTGTATCAGGAGTTAAAATTAGGCGAATGTGGGAAGGAAATCAGCCAAGGCGTGACCTTGAATGGGTAGAGACTGGGCGTTCGTGTTGGCGGAGAAAAAAGGCCAAGATGGCTCTTCTAGATCTAAGTGAAATTGCCAGCATCTTGGCGGTGTCGGGGTGAAAAAATACACACTTAAGCTGTGCAGACTTGTAAAACAGTGGCGTCTAGGCCGTGATTATGGAGGGGCTTAAAAAAGGGAAGGCACAGAGTCAAAATAACCACTACTTCCAGGAGAGGGTGAAAAAGCAGTGGGAAGAAGAACACGTCTTCGGAATTGATGGTGCTGCGGTGTTAAGTCCATTAATCAGGAGCGCAAAGGCGGCACAATGACTGAAGTTTTAAAGAGCTAAAATGCTTATTTTACTTGGATAAGTGTGGAAGTTTGATGTCTGGAAATTGCGGATTTCCATAATTTTCCACTTTTTAAATCACCGTAGAAGCATTCGTCCTCATAGGTTGTGGGTCTGAGTATATGGCATGAGGTAGGAATGGAATTGCATATACGAGTAGGTACGGGCGTCTTTGAGAGGAAGCTGAAGCCATTCAAGTAGATGTACTGCTGCCGACGAGGTGAGCTGGAAGTCCTCCGTCTAGGTACAGGTAGGTATCTGCTAGTCGAGGAATTTTGTCCACCATCTTGGGGACCTGTTGGGCCACCGACCTACTAACCTACTACCCCACTCCCTTTTATACTGCGATTCAGCATAAGATTGGAAAAATCACTTTGCCGTGCTATTTTTCCCCTCATTCCTAATTGCTGAACTTCTTTGGACTCTGTTCTGGGAAGAGGACTTAATCAGCCTCTCTCCTTGCATCGACTTTTGCATCATCACCTCTCACCTATCACCCAGTCGTCCAGCCCCTTGGTATGCCCATACTGAAGGTGTCAAGTGGTCAAACCTCTTGGTACGGTGGCCTCGGTGTGCCTCTGTGACAACGACTTTCGAAGACTAACAATATGTGGAAAAAAAGAGAGAAAGCTATCAACAGAATAAATCCCCACTGTAATAGAACACGGTTGTACTGTTGGACAAGCGCGATCGGCTACGGATAAACTGACTGAGCCCTACTTTTTGGTCTTTATCGGTCGGTCAATTGGTAACCTCTCTGAGCTATCTCGTACCGTCGCCAGTTGGCAGAGGGTCTAGGTGACTGGAAACCTCCTACAGTGGATCACCTTTTTCTTATCCTCTCTTGAGACATGAACTGCACTGTGATTGCCCCTCCTCTCCCGATGATAAAGCGATTTACCTCCAATTGATGGGAAAAAGAAACTGCATCTTTTCTAACCCTTCGCTTTCGTTGTCATGTGATCATTGGATTCTTCCTTGTCACCAAGGTGGATAAGAAGGCGGGAGTATCATCCCTTACTCTCATTCCCTCTTCCCCCCCTCGCCTCCACTGTTTGGGACTCTTTAGCTGTAACCCAGAGAAGGCGATATTTTGCCTTCGGTAGGTATTGAATTACCTCGAAGGCTGCAGACCTCATCTGTACTTAACTGTCAGGCAATGCGACAAGAAATGTTGTACGTCTTATGGGGGAGAAGTGATGGATACCTTAGAATTGTGAGGTGGGGTAGTGGTGAGTGGATTGTTAGAGGAATAACTAAAGACATGTTTTTTCTCCTATAAAATCCACTTCTCATCAGAATTCCATCTACTGAACGGTTGGTCGGTCAATTGGTCTGTCAGACAGCTAATCACTCAGCTGTCCATTTTTCTGACCTGAAAGAAGCAAACCTCAAAACACTGTGATTGCCTTGGGCAACACATTGTCACCTGTCAATGGATGTGACACGTGTCTCTATTTTAATGACCTGCCCCACCCTTCATCTCTCTCCCCACCCGGATACTGTAGGCGTCAAGGCATTGCTCCACAATTCGGATGAGCCACTACCTCAGGTTGGCAACCTTGTCAGAACTGACATGACCTGGGATGGGGTTTGTGTGTGGGGTGATGAGGGATGGGATGGGGGAAGGCTGACACACTTTAATGCTTCGCTGACACTAAAGGCTTTAAAGTAACCGAAAAGAAGCGCCCTTTCCTTCTACCCTCTGTAAATTACACGGCGAAGTAGACAAGTCTTTCCTCTCCCTTTTCCAATCATCTACTACCATTGTTTTAGAATATCCCTCTCCGACTATTAGCCAGAGTTATTTATCACCGAGGTGGAGCAAAAGTCGGGCTTCTGCCCTAAAGAGGAAGGCTTGTATATTTTACCCACGGCCATTTTTAACTCGCAGAGGTAGCTTGATTACTCTGTTTTCCACTTGCTTTTTCCCCTACTTTCTTGAGTTAAAACTAAAACAGATCATTTTAATCTTAGTTCCTTTTAGGGGCTAAAAAACATTTTAAGATTACTAGGTAAGAAAAGGGTGTATGACCAACCCATCAAAGTCCATGCGTTTGCAGTCAGGGTGCACTTCTTCACCATCAAAATGCGATCCACGAAAGGCAGCATAAATCCCTCTAATCTAGCAAAAATTCTGGCAAAAGTCAGTGGCACAGGACGCTATTACTCTGAGTTTAAGGTTTACCTTCCATGATTTACTGCGGAAGAAAGAATTTGACGAAAATCCAACCACTATATAGTGGTGAAGGTCACGTGGCACACATCCTTGACGCTGGCAGCAAAACTCTTATTCAGTGAACTGTAAAGTCGGAAGACAGGGCAAAAGTCAATTCCTCCACTTTATTATGACATTTGACTGTACCTCTCCTGTCCTGTTCCGTCTCGAATCATTTATTCTCCTCTGTGCGTGTGTGTGTTTGCGTGTATCCAGAATGCACACGCCTTCCCTCCAAAGCAGCTGAATAGGCAGACAACAGAAAACGGAAGGGAGACCGCATTACATGGGACTATTTTATCAACTGAATCTTGCCAGCAGGTAAAAGGAAGGAAAGAGGTCGTAAGGAATACAGATAGCAAAGTTGGCGTGGCGTGTGCACCTCGTGCGACCTGCATGCAACACAATGTGTTGATGGCAGGAGGTAAGTAACTGGGTAGGTGGGCAGGGAAGTGGGTAGGTACACAGCTTTTTCGTTTCCCATGAGGAGATTAATCATAAACTTTGCATATAAGGCGACAAGTGTGCAAGTGTATTAATATGCAAGTCCTCAAATGTACATTGATGCAGGCAGTAAATTGCTTGCAGCGGAGAGGCGCTGTACTGTCACTGGCACTGACAATGTGTTGCTTGCTTGGCCAATGGAATTTGAAGTAGGCAAGCAGATGCTGGTGCCTTCAATGGAAGTGCAGAAGGTATTTCCTTTCAAAAAAGCGACCAATGTGGCAAATGCCAGCTAAGGAAGTAAATGCGACAATGCCTTCTGTCCAATCGGGTAGTCTCTCAGCCCCGCTGTACGCTAGTGAGTAGCACGATCTTCCACGCCACTTCAGCCTAGTACGACTTCAGCAAGGGTATGCAGGGTAGGCTCACCGAAGCATCAAGTCTAGGCTTTTGGACCTAAGACAATTGGTTAAAGGGATATTAAATATTCAAAGTTAAATAGGAAAGGGCAGGGGAACAGGTTCTCTCTCCTGCTTGGAGATTAATGGAGTCTATCTATCTATCATTGTCCAAAATATCCATTTTAACAAGGTGGAAATGCAGAAGACTAGAATTTCAAGTAACCATTTTTAAAGCTCCACCAATAGGTTTGGACTGGGGAAATTGAAGTAATCATTCTAATACAATAAGGATGCGGACTTTGCAAAGAAGAAGCCTTCATTTTCAGACGCCTTACCATGGGCTCCTGGTTAAAAGAGGACATCAAGTAATCAGTTTTATGGGTGCTGTGTGGAACAGAGTTAGTTACCTCCCAGACGATGGATGGAGTCCGCTTAACCCGCTTATCACCTTAAACATCTGTGTAAGCAAGCAGAGGCTGTAGGAGGCTAGAGCTTCAAGTAGTCGTTTTTTAATGCGCCACCGTGGAGGTTGGAGCTGGGAGATAGATAAGGCCATTCCAATGCGCAAATGTTTTTTGAATTTAAGAAGTATGAAAACATCCAAACCAGTTGATTTAAATTGCCGGACCTTGATGTCAGCTGCCGCCATTTCGAGTGCACCGATTTCCCTGCATTTGTGAGGCATATCTTTAATTTTAAGTAAATACGGCTCGATAAAGTGCCCTCTTTTGTTGCCTCTAGAAACATAGAAAGACCACTTTAAGGCGTCTCATGGCCGGTGTATTGGGGGACATTTTAGTGGTGAATACCACATCCTTTCTCCCATATATTCTTTGCATTATCCCTCTTTTAACTTCTCCACAAGGAATGCAATTATTTCACAAAACAGCCAATTTTGAAGTCCTAATCCATCCATTGCCTCTGAACCCCACCCCAGTTAATCAGTTTGGAAGGAGTGAATTGTCCACTCGAATTTAATGAAATGATGCAAAAACCGGAACAATGGTACGATTTAACATCTCCCCACTTACACCCTTACCTCACTCCACCCTACCCACTCCATTCCAGATGGTGTCAGCTCTTAAAAGATTGCCAACATGCGGTAGTAGTACCTCACGTGAGTTGTGGAGCAATGTACTGACGTCCACATTAACTGGGTGGGAAGAGATGAGGAAGGGTAGAATAGGGCAGAGTAGGGAAAACTGAGTCACATGAATGTCGCATCAGGAGACAGGGTGTGAATAAGTCACTCCCAGTGTTATATCTTGCCTCTGTCTGATCAGAAAAATGAATTTCCAAGGGACTGGTTGACTGGCTGGCCCACCAACAGAGAGAAATGTGATGAGAATTGGACAGACGCATCATTTCCCATCTCCCTAGCAGTCTGCTCACTGTTACTCCACATCTCTCGCCTAAGGCACCCATTGCTTCTCGCTTCAACAAGATGTACGATGGGATCTACCGCCTCTGAGGTAATCAAAACAAATTGAATACTCAAAATCTCCTACCTTGATGTACAGCTAAAGCCAGTTAAGTGGTGATGGAGAATTTGGATGGGAGAGGAGGGTAAGAGATTATACTGTCCAATTCTCATCCATCAAGATTGCAAAGATGGATCTCATAATCATATGTGTTACTTTTTCTGTTCCAAGATAAATATTTCCATCATTGGCAGGACAGGAGGGAAAGTGGCAGTGCAGTTCAAATCTCACTGGGGGAAAAAGCAAATGCTTGTGGACTGTAGAAAGTTTGTACCCACCTACATCCTCCCCGTTACGTTGAAAATAAAATCCACCACTTTATTGGCAAGGGAAGGAGATAGCTTAGAGTCCTTACCAAATGAGCGACTAGCAAAGACCAAAACGTAAAGTTCTGTCAATTGGTAGATAACCGATTGACCATCAAATTTTTTAGCCGATTATACCTCCTCTCACTCAATGAACACACAGAATGGTGATTTTGGTCAAGAGAAGAGTGGGTAATCAAGTGCTTTATGGCCCTCCACCATTGGTATGCAACTCTTAACGTGGGGCCCTCATGCGGTCCACTCGTTGGTGGCAGGAATATTTCCAGCATGATGGCGTGCACTTGACAGAGTCTGCCGGTCCCTTCCAGTACAAATGACAAGGCTGACAGAGTAGTTGGAGAAAGTCCACTGCACCAACTAAACGCATTTTTACTACTATTTAGATCCACACAGTGATTGGTTTGGTTTGGAGATACATTGTAATTAGGGCTCAAGTTTGTCCAAGTTGACGCATATATATGCGAAGGGAGAACGGCTGGCACGTCCATGGCTGGATACACTTGTCTATGCATGCATTGCTTTTCACGTGGAGGGATTGTTAATTAGCTACCCCTTCTGAGAGAGTATACGATCATCCCCCTGGTTAACAGCTCCACTGATAGACATTGCCATCAAAGGTGACACGTGCCAACAAATAAATGTCTATTTTGAACAAGCTCACTTGCACAACATGCCGTCTGAAAAGTGGAAAGAAGGAAGGCAGACAGAATGCTACTTCAGAGTGTCCTATACACATCGAGCCTCTGTAAATTGACTAAAAATATCTCCAGTTCTCCCCCAATAAAGGGAGTTTAATTTGCTTTTCAAAGGGAAATTAAAAGTAGGCAGCTAGAGTCAAGTATCTAGTTTGCCAGGCCTATCTATATGACATTTATTTCTCAGCCAATGTCGCACACATATTTGAACGCTCTGAAATACTCTCTCACTGTCAAATAAGCTTCAATCTTCTCAATTTTCTTAACGCAATTCTGCAGCACAGAATGCGAAAGTTAATTAATACGAGACAAGTTGGAAGTTGACTGTGTGCTTCGTGAGAAAGTGAGGCGAAAAATGCAGAGGAAATGTTTGGATATTTTATTATGAAGCGTGATCAATGAGGAAGCTCGAATGAGTTGAATTTCATTTTAGTTAGGTGTGACATGTCATACGAGGCATTAAAGGCCACAGAAGGTCATCACAAGTAGCATTTGTGGTACTTGGTGCTTGTCGAGTAGCCTCAACACCCTTCACAACAGTAGTGGTAAACAAAAGCATGAAGCACGGCGGCATCACCATCCATCCGCTCACTGAATGATCAGTTGGTCCCTATGACCACTGACTGTGTATCAGTGACATTGTTCACTGTTCATTCCAACCATTAGCGCAGTAATCACCTCTGTGTGTGGACATTTTACAGGATCGTCGAACGCCTGCCTCATCATGGAGGCTGCATCGACGGCAGGAGCCTTAGCGTTAAGTAAATCCACTCTAGAAACCATCGCAATAAGCGTATTGGAACAGGCTGACTTAGAAGAGTTTCGTTATCCAGAAGAACATCTATGCTATCAACAATAGACAAATATCTACCGTGGCAAAAAAACCACCCATCACTCCCCACGGCCATCGCGATACACTGTCTTGAGTTTACAGCATGAGAATAGGAGACTGGAGTTCTCTTTCGTGCCTAATGCTTACACTTAAAAAATGTTCTCTGCACTAGCATTCACTCACCGAGTCACTGTTGTCTTGACCACCTCTCACCCCCACAACCCACGTTTTGTCTGCTTTTGGCAGCAAAGAAAACACACGGCCAGGTTTCTGCCTCTTTTTCTCCACTTGTGTGTGTGACGGGAGTGTTCGCTCTT
>NW_020170461.1:136341-159274 GCF_000524195.1 Echinococcus granulosus | reverse complement strand
AACGCTGTGAGAGGCACTAGTTGACTAAGATGCAACCATTTTAACGTGGTTAAGATTGCGTGCCACATATGCGTCACAATGGCAGCAGAATTCCTATTCAGTGAACTGTAAAGTAAGAGGATAGTGCAAAAGCCAATTCCTTCACTTTATTCTGTCGGTTAACTGCACTTATCCTGTCCCATCTTGTTTCAAGTCATTCACTCACTATGTGTGTGTACCTAGGATGCAGCCACCTTGTCTCTAAAACAGAAAAAAAGGGGAGGCAACAGAAAACGAAAGGGAGACAGCAGTACATGTGACTTTTTTCTCAAATGAATCTTGCCGATAGGAAGGAGGAAGGAAAGAGGTGATAGAAAAAAAGAGAGCAAAGTTGGCGACCTGCATGCATCACAACGTGTTGATCTCTGATGGTAAGTAATTGGGCAGTCGGATACGTGGGTAGGAACATAATTTGTTCCCTCCCAGGAGATTAATCATAATCTTGGCTTATAAGAAGACAAGTATGGAAGTGAATTGTTATGTAAGTCCCAAAATGTGTATAAATGAAGGCAGTAAATTATATGGAGGGGAGAGGCGCTGTACTTCCACTCTCACCGGCAATGTGTCGCTTGCCCGGCTAATGGAACTTGTGGAAGGCAAGCAGATGCTCGTGCCTTCAATAGAAGTACAGAAAGTATTTCTTTTCAGAAAAGTGAGCAAAATGGCAAATGTCAATCAAGAAATTAGATCCTGCAAAATCTTTGGGCCCATCAGGTAGTCTCTCAACTCCGATGTACGCTAGTGAGTAGTGACTTCAATACCACTTCAGTTTAGTACAACTACAGCAAGGGCGTCCAGGAGAGGTGTACCGAAGCTTCTTTCTTTAACCCCTAATTCGGGACTCCTGGTTAAAAGAAGACATTGAATAATCAAAGCATTATAATGGCTACGCTGAACAGAGTCTGTCACCTCCTCGGCGATGGATGGAGTCTGTTTAGCCAGCTTATCACCTTAAACATTTATTTAAACAAGTAGATGCTGCAAGAGGCTAGAGGTACAGGCAGTCATTTTTTAATACCCCGTCGTGGGGGTTGGGGCTGGGAGATAGATAAGACCATTCCAATACGTAAATAATTTTAGATTTAATATGTATAAAAACATCCAAACTAGTTGATTAAAATTGTAGGACCATGGCGACAAGGACGACCATTTTGAGTTTGCTCGTCTTTACCTTTAGGCAAATTGGGACAGAAATAATGCCCTTTTTTGCTGCTTATGCTGAAATGGGAAAGCGACTTAAGAGCGTCTCATGGATGGTGAGTTGAAGGTTGAAGTTGGTGGTGTACACCACATCCCTTCTCTCGTTAATCTTTCAAGCTACTCCGCTTTCAGCTTGGCCACAAGGAATGAAAAAGAGTAGCCTGCTGAGTGATTGGCTGTGCGACCGACTGATCAAAATACGAAATTGTGATAAGAAGTGGATTGTGTAGGAGAACAAGCATGACATTAAATACTCCCCCAGCAATCCACTCATCACCACTATACCTCACAATCCTAAGGCATCCATCACTCCTCCCTTCAATAAAACACACGACAACTTTTTCACATTTCCAGTCATTTAATTGTAAGGGGAGAATATCTGCCTCCACCTGGGTGACTCCGCTCATTACTCTGTACATGTTAAGAACAAAAAAATCCCTTGCGTTGGGGTACAGCTAAAGTCAGTTAAATGGTGGTGGGACGGGCAAGAAGAGGGTGAGGGTGTGGTAAGGGATTATGCTGTCTCATTCTCACCCACTTTGATGGTAAAGAAGAGTAATATGACCCCACTTCCATTTCCCCACCATCAAGAGATAAAACATTTCATTATTGCCAGGACAGGAGGAGAAATGACAGTGTAGGGAAAAAGCGGAAGGTGGTGGACTGTATGAGGTTTGCTCCCATCAACACCCTCCACGTTACCCTGACAATAAAATGTATCTCCTGACTGGTCATGGTGGGAGACAGCCAGGCGAGGTTACCAGATGACTGACTGGCAAGGGCCAAGATAAAGGCCTTAGTCAGTAGCTTGGTAACCAACTGAATGACAGGACTAACGAGGCCGCACGATCTTCTTCAGGGACAATGGAGATTTATTCCAGTGACAGCTCCCTCTCTCTCACCTTCCAAAGAGTTAACTATTGTTAATCCGGTGAGACGGAGTGGGTGGGTGAGAGAGTGTTGTGAGGTTAGAAAGAGGGGTATGACATTGCTCGGGTGAACAACAAAGCGACAATCAGCACTAATTTTAGGCACATGCAATACAATCCGTGAGCCAAATTTGAACACATGAAAGCTTGACTATTGCAACCTACTCCCAAACAATGGTTGGGATTAAAGGTCAATCAAGTTTCTACCAGTTGTCCGTTTTGTCAACTTTTGTTTGGTAAATTCACTTCCTAACAGTGATTTAAGTAAGAGAGAAACAGGTAGTCGTTTGTTTCGTTGGACCTTCGCCATAGTATGCAGCTCTCAGTGGGGAGGTCACATGTCCGTTCGTCGGTGGTAAAAGTACTTCCAGCCTCGTGTTGTGCACTTGTCAAGGTCTGCCCATCCCTTCCAGTAGAAATAACAGGGCTGCCAATGCAGTTGGAGAAACTCACACTTACTCGCATTCATTTCCCCACAGTGACCGATTCCATGTGGAGATACACTGTAGTTGAGGGAAAAGGTCGTCAAAGATGGCTTCGATGTGTGAGAAGGGAGAACACCCATCAAGTCCGGCACCATACACGCCCATACACGAGTGCATATCCTTTCATTCGGAAGGTTTTTGGATTGACCACCCCTTCCGGCGAGGATACGGTAATCCGCTTGGCTAACAACTTGATTGACGGACATTGTCATCAAGGGTGACACGTGCCATCAAATATATGTCAGTTTTTTGAACAAGCTCATTTACACAACTTCCCTTTTGTGAAGTGGAAAGAAGGAAGGCGGACAAAAATGCGGTTTCAAAGTGCTCTAAACATTCGTAGCTTGTGTAGAGTAAATGGGGACATGCGAGGCATTGAAGTAAACAGAAGGCCACTGCAAGTAGCATTTGTGGTACTGGATGCTTGTCGGGTAGCCTCAACACCCTTTACAACAGTAGCGGTGAACAAAAGCTTGAAGCGTGGCAGCATCACCATCTATCCACTGAAAGAGTGATCAGTAGGTCCCTCTGACCACTGACTGTGTGCCATTGATATTGTTGACTGTTTATTCAGACCGACAGCATAGCAGTCACCTCTGTGTGTGGATACTTTGCTTGATTGTGGAGTGTCTACCTCGTCCTGAAGTCTGCGTCTGCAGAAGCAGTCTCAGTGTTAAGTAGGCTCACTCTAGAAACTATGGCAATAAGCGCAGTGAAACAGGCTGACCTATGACGGTTTGAATATCTAGGCAAATATCTAAGGTATTTACAACAGACAAATATCTACCTTGGCAACCACTTCACCTATCACTCTCCACAGCCATTTCCACATGAAGTCTTAAGTCTATAAGAGGAGGAATGGTTGACTGGTGGCTCTCTTTCATGCAGAATATATGCACCTATAACATTATTTACTGCCGAACACTTTTTTCTTCTGCACTAACACCACTCATCGAGTCACTGTTGTCTTGACCACTTTTCCACCACCACAACACGAGTCCAGGTTTGCACCACCCTGGATGTTGTGCCAACCCACAGACGATTTTTCGCACCAGGCACATTCCACTCCCCCTACCAAAGAGGAAAATAAGGCCATTTCTCCATAATCATGTCCATTTTTCACTTCTTCGTCATTTGATTGTAACTCTACCATTTATCACTTGAAATTTGAGAGAGCTGACTACTAGAGGCTGCTTTTGTTCGAGCAGTTGTGCAGACGCAAAATCAGCCTCCTCTGTATCCCTAGCCAAAGATGGAAGACCAGATGTAGAGTTAGATATCAAAGTATTTCCTTTGGACCAGTGTGTTGGGCATAGTCAAATCCTAGAACTTGAACTTCCCTACCAGCGGATCGAGGTACCTTAGCGAAAGTGGCAACACCCACCAATCTGGCGGAATAGAAGGGAAACAAATACCTACAAGTTCCAGTTTTCATGCACTGCATTTCTCCTGGAAGGTAACTACCAAAAGCAGTGGTTAAGAAGTCGTATCCCAGCCAACTACGCTCCTGCCACCAGAGTTTTATTCTCTCACACTTCCTTTCCTTTGCGTGGATTCTTGCGATTGCTTAATGTCAGAGGGCGGAAATGAGTACTTTGAATAGTGCCATCCAGCGAGGCGCATTCCCGAAGTTTCTGCGACTGTGGAATTGAGGGAAATTGGTTTACCTCGAGATAGAGACTGGGTTTAATAGTTTAATTTACATGACTATAATGTAAGTGTCGAGGTGAATAGACAAGTAGCATAGAAGGTGACAATAAGGGCCGATGAACTGACGCCCATCTATCCCCAGTCCACAGTTTGTTAATCTCCCAAAGTCGTTGACTCAGAGCCACACTGAGGCCTTCGCATGAAGAGATTGGATCAACTGACATCTTTGTTATGAAGACGTCAAGCATCCTTGCCTAGCTATCTGTAAATGGTCAGCGTCACCGTGGATGGAAGTTCTCGGAGGATAGGCCATGCTTTGCTTACAACAATGCGAATTGGAGCTGGCACCAAAAGTCGATGCACTCGTCGTGAACCCTCTCATCCCCATCGCCATCCACATTAGTCACCTCTTCCGGCTCCATTCCTAAACACTAATTCCCCTTAGGTACAAGGCTTCTTTAATCCGTCAGAGGATGGACTCGTCATCCAAGTTACCTTCAAGGAAGTCATTAGGCACACTCGTGTGGGAGCAGTTCTACCGGCACAGAGAAGGGATGCAAGAATGCATGCATGGGCGACATGGGGAATGATGCACACCGCCTGCTCGCATCCCATACTGCCGCACATATACCAAGCCAAAATCACTCAACGGAGAGTAGGGGAGAATAAGGGTCCGAAGCACATGTTGAAGACAAATGAAGACGGCTGTGAAGGTTATAACTATACTGTTCACTCCATCCCTTTGCTCTTTTCCCTATTCTGCTCCTCTTTCGCCTCCTCCTCCTCCTCCTCCTCCTCCTCCTCCTCCTCCTCCTCCTCCTCCTCCCCCTCCAGATCCAAGGACACCTTCTTTATCACAAAAATGGGCCATACTGTCTGCCTGCCACCCAGAACTGCGCACTCAAACAAACGCCCATGGTACCGTAATCATCATAGCATTACATAGATAGAAAGTGGTACTGTTACTAAAGACTTGGGAGTTAATTAACTGTCCTAATTATTTTGTTTTAATGCCTGGGATTACTCGACATCAAATCAAAGTTAAAATTTAAAAATAATGAGGATAGCAATCCACAACTTAGCAGGAAAAAAAATAACGGAAGCAATATATGAATTTGAGGAACTTGTTTAGTTTTACAATATTTTTTGATATTACTTAAAACAAATAAATTTTGGCGCCTGATTGTCCACCGGAATGAAGGTCGAGTATCACCTACGTTAACAGACAAATTATAAAATGTTTACTGAACCTACTATTTATCTCATTGTCAGCTGGATCCTGCTAAAGTTTGCAAATGAAAAGTACTTTTTGATCTCCGCGTTATAAGGGAATGTCTTGATAGTTGTGGAGTGAGTGATGGAGACTATGGAGCCCGTCTCCGGCGTCTCCACTTCATCCCGCACATTGTTATCAACGATCAGCGAACGACGACACGATGAGCTGTCCAAGTGACTGTAAAGCTACTCACTTCCCTAGTGGTGGCAATACACTGCGATGTTGATTGGAAACGTTCAATGAACGTTGGCCGGAAAGGAGTGACATCATATAGAGAGGAGGTTTTGAATGTGAGGCCTTGCCAAAGTTAATGTATTTACGAGAGCTCTTCTGTTGTGCTTCTCTAGAGCCCTCTTCCATAGTGCCCACCGTTATTCAGCCTATCAGAGCAGCTTCATCGGTCGCTAAGTCGCCGTGGTCTATAAGGCATGGAATAGAGTCCATGCCACTAAGACGCTGGCATTATCCAAACACAATGGAGCGTCTAAGTGGTTAACGCCACACAGACCATGCCTCATTTCACTCGTCAATCACTGATAAATACGAATTTTCGAGAATTTTTTTATTGTATAACTTCTTGAAAGTGGGTTAAAAAAGCTTGTTTGGTGCGTGGGTAGCGTCCCGAAGATCTTCTCAAGGCGAAAGAAGACATAATGGGCTTTTGGCATGGCCCAGAAGCCTGGCCGCTCTGTGAAGGTACCACGACCTAGCCTCTCGGTGGCCCTTTACCAAAACGGAATGCCAAACGACCAACGCATTACAATGCACAAGAGATAAGGAGGTATATTTACACGTCTTCAATCAAACAGGCCAATTGTTTATTTATCAAATCCCACTTTCTCCTTGCACGTCAGATTTGCTTTAAAAAAAGAGTAATAAACATTAACACATTAAAAGTGTGTATGTGTGTGTCAATGAGTAGTTGAAAGGTTAGTCAAATTTTGATTTATACTAGTGCCACGATTGTGTGGTGGGATGTGGCGGTCATGGCTGCGGCGCCCCGAAAAACTGTTTTTGTTTTGATTTTCCAGCGATTCCCTACTTTAGGGTTAACTCCCGAAGATACTAGAAGGAACTGAGCTAAGTAGCACTAATAATGTAAGGGTCAATTAACTAGCCATAACTGCACTGGGCCGGGAGCATCCATGCCCTGGCAACCTCCATTAATTATCCGGCCGTCATGTACCCCTCGCTTATTAACCCTTCGGCAAATAAAGACGTCCGCGTTGACACCTTCCCTCCGATTGACCAGGTCGGCAATTAGGCAGAATCCGGGCCCACGTGCACGAAGCTCATTTAATAGAATTCGGCGACACACCATTCAGTTTATGATCGTTCTTTGATTTGAAAAAATTACTACTTTTTAGTTCACAAATTGGTCATCTTGGTAGCGCAAGTGTTCGTTTGCAGTAAAACAAAAACAAGTTACAGTAGACGCTCATCCTTTGCGCCGCTAATAGCGGTTATTTAGAGGACCGCCACATCAACTCAACTCCATTTTTAATCCGTAAGCGATAGCAAAAGCATTTAAGCCTGGAGGCGGAGCAGCTATGCCTAAAATTTTTTAAAATCAACTCTATACCCCCTTCGCCCTGCTTCATACGATTAAATTGCAGCATATATTAAGTGTAAATTTTACACCGCAAAATAAGCTCATTGCTAGCTCCCTTGACGAATTCCCAGTATCAGATTAACCCGAAATTCTAATATTGGCTCTACCTGTATGGGGTTTCTGTACGGGCATGCTCTTAACCGAGATTCAGATTTTATTATTCTATTATTCTAATTTGGTTTTGTTGGGCAAGACGGTGATTTGAGACAGTTATAAGGGCCACATTGTCTAGAGTTCCTCCAGAACAAATTTCGCCCATCAATTGTTCCATAAGTTCGACAATCAATGGGACACGGTGGCCAAGACGTAGAAGCAAATTTCCACTACAATGAAAAGTTGAAATGGCTGAACGACTTTTCGTTCATAGTTGACTTGTTGGGCTTAAGTTGTCGAGTTTACTTCTTTTGTTTGTAGTTGAGGTGAGTGGTTTTACAGTAATGCAGATAATCAATTAAGTGTTTTAATTTCTTAATACCATTTTTAAATTCTACGTTTAACGTGTACATTTAACAATGCGAATCAAAGATGGTGCAAGCTATTTGTATTTAAGAGTATTTTCCGAAATTTAGAATTTACTATACAATTTTGAGAAGAAAACAATGCAAAGTGGTTGGGATTATTGTGGGATAAATAGCACAAGAATGTTTAGAGAAACTTCTTGTATTGCCATCTTTTCAAAGCCGTATCCAGGCTATAGCGTAGTTTATGCGCATGCGCTAATAATTTCCCTACGTGACCTTCTAATATGACTGCAAGTTATTGTTTGAATAAATAGTATTAACTAATGGACTTTCTGAAGTGTCCAAGAGAACCTTTGGAAATGACTAGACATTAATGTCCCAATCGTTTTAAAATAAGGTATTCTACAAATCTTGAAGGTGATTCTGCTTTGCGACTTTCCCGCCTTTGATTCCCAAACAGAACCTCACTAAATTCATGCAAAATTGAATGATAAGTTTTTAGCATTATTGAAAAAGTTTAAGACAAATTAAGTAATTAGTAGGTAGATTTGAGGATAGGGAACAAGAAAGACTATCAATCAAGCAGATGAGACTGTTTAAATCCACGCATGAGATGTTTATGAGAAATTGGGGTATTATTTGGCTGAATGAATGGCTAACTTATCGGGTGTTATCGAATTCCTTTCAGGCTGGAGGCAGGTCACTTGAGTTTAATGTTTTGCAAAACTGATTGCTCGAAAACAGAGGGAGATCAGACGTCTTGTCCACTGTAATCAAGGTTGACAAGTGAATCGGATGCAACAAACACCGTTACCCACAAATTATGCAGTCTTCAGTAATAAAATTGGCCCTTTTTGTCTCATGTATAGCATTTTTTGACACAATGTTTGTTTGTTATTCGCATGTAATAAATGGTTAAACCGAATTGTGGCTTAGAGTGGTTGATTGAGCTTGAAGAAATACGGTTACAAATTGTAGATTATGTTTGCAAGTCGCCTCCACCAAACTAATTAATGGGTGAAGACTTCATGGTGGACGCCTTCATCGAGTAGATGCGGGTGAGTCTACAAAACGGTGCCGTGCAGGCACGGACCTAGTTGCTGACTTGTGGATACTGCCGGGCGCTGAAGCCGAGACTGCGTCTGGGCCAGGGTCACTCGGTTGGCTTGGTCAAGTGTGCCCATAGTAGTGGATTGACCTTGGATTTAGGGTGACTGTTTTTGTCCTGAAAGTGTATCTTCACGTAGTCTCAGCGAAACGGGAGTGAGTAAGGCCACGATTACTGGAATGATTTGGGAATGTCTGTTACAATAAAAAGTTTCATAAAATCAAACGTGGACTTTTTTGAGATAGAGTGTTCTGAGTTCAGAAAAAATCATGCTTTCGTTTCCCGAGTAGCATAACATCAATTAAAACACCTTTTTAAGCGTCGTAACAGTTGATTTTGCTCGAGGCCATGATAGTAAACTTGGTAATTACGCAACTCATCGCGACTTCAATTCACAGAGGATGCTATTGAAAGTGTTTTGCGTGTATTATGATTCTTATCCGAAATATTTTATCGCAAAACACGTTTCAAAAGAGCGTCTTATAAGTCGTGTTATCTGGGACAGCAAATTTAAGGTGATAATGGTGAATAAGTACTTTTTAAAAGCCTAGTTTATTTGCAATAAATGGAGGGCGATTAGAGAAGCGCGAGCCACCAATGGGAAGATTTTAGTTGATAGTCTGCTGAGTTCGTAACAGCATCGGCTAATATATGACGCCTCACCAAATATAGGCCGTGTGAGCGTCTGTTTATAGTCTGTACAAATTTGAATACTTTGATATTTGGTGCACTGATAAGGTGAAATTTATGATTACTGCATCATAGGAATGCATACTACTCAGGGAATAGGATTGTTTTATAGGGGAAACCAAAACTTTCCAGACGATTTAGAGGCAAATGCGTGCAATTTTTTAAGACTTACCGAGTAATCCTAAGAATTATCTGCAGGTGTGTAGGAAAATCCCCCTCCTCTTCCCAATTAACTAAGGGTAGTCACTTAGTTGGAAGGAAGTAATCTAGCTGGCCCTACGAGAGAGTACAAGAGCTTATACCTCGAAAATGACCCGCCAATACTGCGATTTAGGATGGGATGGAAATTGGATTTGGCCCCATCCTCATCCACGCTATTACCGTATTTTAGGACTCAGTATTAGAAAGTTACTTATGAAATGGAAGAGAAGATAGGGAGACATAAATGAAATGATAGAAACGGTAATGGGGCCGTTTATAGTTCTTGTCATATTTTGAACACTGACCTTGAAGTCGCTGAAAATCCTCCCCTCCCCCGACATCGACCCTCATTGAACTCAAAAATAGACGTGATTTGAAAGCGATTTGTCTGGCAAATTTTTGAGAAAAAGAACAGCTTAAGACCGGAATGCATTTGTCAGCAAAATGCATTTCATTTACCGATAGGTTTTCAATTGGGAGAATTTGTCTAAAAGCAAAAGTTAATTAATGTTATGCATTCCATACTTCCTACCACTTCTTTAAGTAGAAACTTGTAGACTTACCTAGATGTAGGTGTCCCTTGGAATCTAGGTAGAACATTTCATTTTCATTACAAGGGACACAGAATATTAAGCCTATTCCACACCTCTTTCTTTCGTGTTCAGCCTAACTTATTCAATAAAGACGGGAAGTCAGAGGGTACATTTGTCATAAACTTGTCGAAAGTCTTAGACACTGGAAGCATAAGGGAAAGAAAGCAATGCTTAATTACGAATTGCGTCCTACAACAGTGAAATAAATATCATTTTGCTACCAAACACATGTATTTATACAACCTGCAGACTCTATATAGCTGGAAATATGTTCTACGTAAGCTACCAGTAGATTAAATTAGGTGTGATACTTTGCAGTTTTTTAAACGGATAAAATACATTTCAAGTTGAATTAAGCACGAAAACAGAAGTTTGTATGCATAAGTGTCCGAATTCAAACCTGACTGAATCAATGCTAGGTTGTTCTGACATAAGTCTTTGCAGCATATTAAAAAATTCGCAAGGCTGATTTTATATCTGCAGTATTTTTTAAGCCAAATTCAGTAAAAGCTGGCTTAATTATTATTAGTGTTATACAAATGCAAAATTCTATTAAAATTTTTTCGCTCAATTCTACTCAGGATAATAAAGTACGACTTGGGCCCAGCCCACCCGAGGAAGGTACAATGGCGAAGTACCTAAGCGGCCCGTTACCAAAAACGAGAGTTAAACAAACGATCAGAGGATTACACAATCTCTCGCCTTTTTTAAGCGCCATTATCAGCGATCACCCTTGGTCAACCTCCCGTGTAAGCCATCACAACGCGATCGGGGCAGCAGGACGAAATTCACAAACAATCACTCCAATTCATCGAATTCTAGTACAACTGAGAAGATACCTGACCACTACGTCACCATCCCCTCTTACCAATCATACTGGATCTGGGATTTCGCCCTGTATGGCAACTGTATTGGCAGAGGGGGGTTGTGGTGGCACTAACGCATGTCCATAGCTAGTTGTAGGGACACTGGCTCAACAGCAGCTTCATGCAGCAAAGGACGAAGTTTAGCATAGTTCCATGCCCTTGGAACTTCACCTGTATTCTTCCTTGCCACTTTTATCTCACTTCAGTGCTACCCAGATATATCCATCTGGTTTTAATCCAGTTAGCAAGGAAGTGGGGGAGGTATCGCAAGTTGACATGGTTGATAACTTTATGCAGGAACTGTAGACAGCTCCGTATCGAACTTTCCCACTTGGTTTACAACTATGGCTATTGTTAATGGCATTCCTACTGACTACGGGAATGGGTTAGCTGCCAAAGGTAGACGTCATTTTCAGCCCTTCTGTTACGGGTTGCTACAGATTCGCCCATCCACAGCATATGAACTTCTTCCGCCCTTCTAGAGTTCATCACCCAGCAGTAGAAATTAAGGAGGTTGTTAAGATAGGATTCGCTATCTGCTGCCACCAATGCAGTGCTTCGAGACTTCCCCTGAAAGCGAAAAGAGAAACAACACTCCGGTAGACTACGTATTGTCGACCTACAGCGAAGCATGGGGCTACTAGCATGGTTCAGGGGTCAGCCCACCCAGTGTAGGTACAATGAAGGAGGGCCTAAGTGGCTCCTTTGCCAAAACTGAGAGCTAAACAAATAACCAACGCCTTATAATGGTACTCTTTATAATCTATTTTGAATTTCTTCACAATTAAATAACATTTGGGCGCCAGAATAACCTAAATTCAAAGAGTAATATTTTGAAGCCCGAACTAATGAATTAACTGACACAATACCTCATTTACCACCGTAAAAGTTATCAAATTAGTTCATAAAACCTAAAGATTGTCTTTTCAAGTAAAGTATCCTATGTCTTGTCAATCTTGGAGAAGTAGAAAACTTGGCGATCCACTTAATTTTCTATTAATTAAAATTTGCATAACAAAGTTAGGCATCAGGGATTTAAAGTGGATCAGTCCGGACAGAAAATTTTAACCGATCAACTACGTGGATACCCTTTTTCTTTGATTAGCCAAAAGCTCACAGCGAAACTAGTGCAAATTTCATAGTCACTGATCAGGCTTATTCATTCACAGGGTACTGTGATGCCATTTTGTGGCATCAGGCATCTTCTCAACTTCCACATGACCGATTTTAACTTGTCAAATGTGATAAAAATCCTTGCCTAAATTGCTAAATCAAAATCTGTATGAAGCAGAAAGGCGATACACCCACATCGGCATATCAGCACTAGAGGATAACCATTCTAGAAATAGGATTAAATGTAGTTAGCATATCCTACCAAAACTTGTTTGTTAATTTATTTCACATCTACACATAAAAGACGAAAAAAAATAATCAGAAATACCATCAATAGAACGTACGAAAATGGCTACCATCACCGTGACTTTGAACAAGGGAGTAAGATCCACTACGGTTGCCAAAAGTTGATGGAGGACAGTAAATGATAGCCTTCAAACATCCGGGGATCTTTCAAATGCATCACTACAAAGCAAACCAACTTGAAGAGGCTCGAGCAAAGACCTGCTCCCTATGCAATAAACTTAGAACCTGTTGAAAGAAAAGAAAGCGACTGTCGCACTTATTTAAGGTTTTTAATAATTTGAATAAGACCGAAGAAACCATTAATAATGTAGAAAATTGGTTCTTAAATTCATTACTGTTACGATAAAATTTATTCAAAATCCACTTGCCAACGATGCTCGATGGATTTGCAGTATACTTTTAACTAGCGGGCTGCAATTTGAGTTGAAGTGAGGCACAATTAGCTTCACTTCCACAGATGGACCGGTGAGCACGAAAACACGATTTTTATTTACCCCAAGGCAAACAGATGGGATGGGAGTAGATTCGTGAAAACATAGTTAGTAAATCAACTACAACCGTAATTTAAAGGTGTTTTAGATAGTGAAATCCGAATACATCTCACGCGGATTCGACAGGTCACTAGACGCAAATAAGGCAGAGGCCAGTCAGGAGATTTTTTTTATGCCCTTAGTTCTCGAGACGATCTTGTAGAGCGCGTTCCCTGGAGGAACAGCAGAGGCATGTCGACCGCCATAACTCAGTTGTCGTATTTTTCTCTCCTAAGCTATTTTTGCATGTGGCACCTCGAGACTTCCCTGAAGACGAAACAAGTTGCAATACTCGGCTTTAATATGCATTGTTGACGTAGAGAAGGGATTGGGGCTACTGGCACGGTCCCCAAGCCAGGCCACCCGGTGGAGGTACAATGGTGGAGCCCCTAAGTGGCCCCGCCACCAAGAACAAGAATTGAAGTTAGACAACGGACAACCCACGTCTAAGTTATCTCTTTAAACCAGACTAATCTACTTGCAACATGATCCGCTACAATCAGCTATTACACATTGATTAGGAGTACACTGTCACACATATGTGACAGGATGACAGTTAACCATTAAAATACAATTGAAGGTATATGCCAGACCAGTATAAAATCACCTATCCAGTGCACTCCAAGGGTAAATAAATAGGTCTATTGGAATGGCAAAAACGGTTGTCACTGCCATCAAATTGGTTGACTGGCCTTATGATTATTTAACCAAATTCAGCCTCAACGACCCAAGCAAGGAATAGTGAAGTTTTTTTGCAAACTACGATTAGAGCTAAAGTGTTGGAGCATTGATAAAAATTTTACGCTTCCGTTATAATATATTTAAAATTAAAAAACATAATATTTAGCTGTCGCTAGTCGGAATCACCAAATAAGATGGTACGAAAAAACTTTATTCCCAGATAAATTCCTATCTTCGCTATTCTCACACAAATTGTACACCAAACCGGAAGCTTGTTTAGGTAATTTTCTCAAAAGATTTTGATTTTAAGGACTTAAAATGTTCACCAAGGGATCCTTATGCAAGGTGATGATCATCCACTTCAAGGGCCCGCAAATCCTTCCGTCAAGAAACCTTCTTAAAACTTCCTTCCAAATGGAACAAAAGCCCCGCCTTCCAAACCAACGCAGCAGGTTTTTGAAACAAATAATGCCTAAAAATCTTCAAAGGAGGTTAGGAAAGTTAGTAATTCGGGTATGGATGACCACAGACCACGACTGAGGAGGACACGATTTCAATACGTTAGTTGTTTAACCCTCAGCTTCGATAATGGGCCACTTAGTGGGCCCCACCATTGCACCTCCGCCGGGCGACCTGGCCCCCGGGTCGTGCCAGTAACCCCCAGGCTCTACTGCGTATCAAAAATGCATATTCTGTCCAAGTGTTGCATCTTCTTTCACCTTCAGGGAAGTCTCGGGGCGCTAGGGTGACGCCCCCTTCGTCTAGTCAGAAGAAGTGAAAATTGTAACGTAACACATAGAAAACTTTCAATGACGCAGCGTTGGCAGCAATCTCAAAAGGCATATTTTCCCTATTCTTCGGAATGAGTCCTTAATCTGCAAGATAATCGTCCAATGCGAAAATTTCCACTCTTCACCCTCCTGTCACTGGTGAACGGAGTTTTGCTATGTCGAATCAGCCGAGGAAAACGGGTAACATACAAAATTTTGTCTCCAAACATTCGAGACAACTAAACAAACTAACTTTTGAGAAAATAAACCGAAACTTGCTCCTAGCTGATCAGTACGATAGAATTAGGAGGAAAATGCTTGGGAC
Source organism: Echinococcus granulosus (assembly GCF_000524195.1). Taxonomy (NCBI): domain Eukaryota; kingdom Metazoa; phylum Platyhelminthes; class Cestoda; order Cyclophyllidea; family Taeniidae; genus Echinococcus; species Echinococcus granulosus. Next base: position 144,439 of record NW_020170461.1, on the reverse strand, counting down.
TCAGGGAGCTATAGGCACGGCCTAGAGGCCAGGCCGCTCGGCGAAGATAGGATAGCGGAGACCCCTGCGTGGTCCGCTACTAAAACCAAATTAAAATAAGGTGCTATAGCAATATCACATAGAAAATGGGTGAGGAGACGCACAAAATCCTTTCCCGTCATATTTTTTAAAATGAGGCTTTAATCGGAATGATAATTTGCACCACAGATTTCGGAGTGTTGACGATGCCTCATACACAATCCCGCCATGCTACAGGAAATTCTGGTACGTCAAAATATTTCAGAGATGGCAATGTGTTACTATGACAGTTCGTTTACCTCTTAACTTTGGCTTAGTGAGGCTTAAGGCTCCATTTTTCACATTCACCGGGCGACATGGTCGCCGAGACATGGTAGTAGCGCCTCCAGTCCCATATATTTCACCTTCAGGAATAACTTGGGGCACTACATTCGTAGCAGGGGAAATCAAGCGCTATCCCAAAAGGACAAATACCCTGATTTCCGTCACTGGAAGAAGATGGGCATATTTTGTGGAAGGGGGAAATCTGTGACAACTCCTAACAGAAGGGTTGAAAATGAGGTTTTCCATGGGAATGATGTCAACAGTTGAAGCGCCACTAGACACCTAGAACAGTCCGTTACGGAGTTGTCTACATTACATGTCTGAAGATGTCAATCAAGTGATCACTCGATACCTCCTTCAATTCTCTAGGAGCTGAATGGGACCCTGAAAACCGAGTGACAAGGAAGAATAGACACAAAACCCTACCCCCGCAGAATCATGTTATAATCCGCCATTTGTTATACACACTTTTAGGCTAGCGTTTCTATGCCTAACGATGGACACAGGAAATGGCCCATACATTCCTTCGTCCCTCACCAAAATACAGTTCGTGTTTAACAGAACCAAAACTCCAGATCGGACAGAATTTCCAAGAGGGATCAGTGATGTTGCAGGCAAGTATCCTCTCAGTTGCATGGAACTTCGATGACTGGTGTGGATGACTGATGGATGTTTTTCTTACAGCGCCGAATACTTTGTGATAGACGACACGGGAGGCTAAGCAAGGGGAGTGCCAGAGACCACGCTCCAATGGGAAGAGGGAATATGCAATACTTTGGTTTCAAGAGCACTTAAGGCTCCACTTCGAGAAGTCGCAAGTAGACTGAACTGCCTCTAGCCAGAGTCGGCCCTCGAGTAGACAATGAAACACCTCAAGATTCCAACGCTAATGACACTGTAAAGAATACGTTGAAGAAAGCCCAAAAGAGACCACATTTTTGCACTTTCCAAAGGAAGAACAAGTTCAGTAGGTGGCTACAAACAACCGTTAAGGATACCAACTTGAATTTACCATGATGCAACCCGATCCATTGAAACAAGAACCACTCCAATTGAAATAAAATAACAGACTTAGTACACTTAATATTTTCATATCTTCAACGGCAGTTATTTATGCTAGAAATTCAGATTGAAAAATACAGACGGCTCCATTAAAAATGTACAGTCTTTGATGAAAAAGAAGGAACACAGTGAAGTTTTGTGCTGAAGAAGTGGATGCAGCGCGAAGGAATACACACTACCTGAGCAGAATATGTACTGTTAACTTACAGAAGAGCTGTTGGGACTACAAGTATGCCCCGGGGGCCAGGCCGCCCAGTGAAGGATCAACGGGGATGCCCTTGAGGGACCGAATACCAAGACCGAGGGCGCTGTCTTTTTCCGTTTTCAGGGAAGTCTTGGGGCGTTTCATAAAAACCACTTCCTCAGATATTTTACTAAAAAAATAATTTTCGAAGGGTGGTCCTAACACGCAGGAAGTAATCGCATTGAAATTAAAAAACCACCTCGGCATAGAAATCGGGCAATAGAAGAACCCAATCATGCCGAGCTGCCGATGCTTTATCTTTTCGACTGTAAAAGATTTGTCCGCAAATTTGGAGAGAGTAAATTTTGGTGCTTAAAGTGTAACAAGCTTGAAAAGTCCATTTCACCAATTATCCCATAAATGTCATGGCGAATGCGATATTTAGTGTGGAAAATCCGGTTCAAATTTTTATTTTACAGGTCAAAAGTTTACGAATTGGACTTTCTAACAGAGTGGTTAGCCAGCCAGCCCCTTTGAAGATGTCAAATTAACCTCATCATCCCTACAAACCACGAACAGCAAAAAACAGGATCACTGTTTAAGTGAAAATGGAAGACTGCCTTTTCTGCCAAGTGAAAATAAAAGCACATTTGCATATGTGAAAAAGCCTAAAAAACCATCAAGGATGCACAAACATTTTTACCCGCGCCGAATCCCCCTTTGTAAATTTGTGCCGAGAAAAAACCGTGCAAGTTAATGCTCAATTACTGTCCACGTGCAAATTTCGAAGACAAAGAAGATCCAAAAAGAGTCAATGAGGCGGTGTCGAATGGGTGACACTGTAGGAAGCCAGATCAAAGTAGACGGGGCAGTGGTTGCTGGGTCGTCCACATCCGTCAGAGAAGTCGGGGAGGGGAATGAGAGGGTGGCGGGATGGGATCACTACAGCGCTGACGCCCGTAAATTTCAATCCCCCCGAGCCCTCGTCTACCTCTGAGGCTAGAAGGTTGGGACAGAGCCATGCATTGTCTAGGCACGGCACTCGTGAATCCCCCTGTCTTTGACCGATGCCCGCGCCTCGCTCTACTGCACTCGCCATTGTTGCGCAGGCTGTCGGCAGTGTGCTGACCAGTCCGCGGGAACGCAAAGCGTCGAAAGCTAAGTAACAGAACAAGCCTCGTAATACTGATATATTGAAGGTCCAAGAGGCAGACCTAAGTCTCAATAAAGTGTTATGTGTGCGTACAGACACGGACAGCATAGAGAGACTCATTCGGACTGATTAAGGGTCCTCTAATGCGGATATTGTGAGAGCACCAGAAGTACGGTGCCTGAGGGCTAGCCTGGGGATCGGATTGCCAGACTTCCAGGATAGTTGCCATTCCTACCTATTCCTATCATCTTGAATGGCCTTGGTACAGGTCAACAAAGCAAACTCAGAGTTCTGGAATGCCTGCAAATTCCAATTCCGGAACTGCAGAAGTGTTTTTTGGGATTGTACATTTCCCAGTAGAAAGTATGGTAAATTGCCTTATTTTGTAAGAGAAAAAGTGAGTTATTTTAACCTTTCAGTCAAGGCACCAAAAAAAGAATGCTAAGCATATGGTAGCACAAAATGTACTTTGGAAATGGAGATCCCTCTCCCGTCTCGCCCTCCGCTCAAAAGAACACCACTTTGTGACCCTGCAATGACCTCACAATATTCGCATGATCACTGAGTGGATAAGATCACCAAGGTGATATCCATAGTATTTCCGCAGTATATAAAAAAGGGGATAAAAGTGAATAAAGGTGTGCTTGTCATTCATTTAAGAAATAAGGTTACAGAAGTGAAAAGGAATCGGAGCACGTATTGGAATGATTGCCTAGTATTACATTAAATCGTAAATTGTAGAGGAAAATAAGGCTACTTATGCCTACCAACGAAGAGAGAAGTGACAGTTTGACTTAACCCACCAAAAATTCACATACAAGCTTCAGTTATTAAAAAAAACTTGCCAAAACTGAGCAACTAAAATGACATTGCAGGAATTAGGATTTGAGGGATAGTAAAGGGCATAAGGTGGTGCGGTAGCACTGGAAGAAATACCGAAGCATAGGTAGCGAACCGCAGGCGTGTCGAATTGCACCACCCCATGAGGAATTCATGATGGAACCAAGTAGGCGCACTTTACAAACAGTAGTAATCGCAGTTGCGCTTATTCCCTCTCGGATAAAATAAACAATCGTAAATAACTTTGGCCCTTGTTAGGCAACAAAAGCTTGCTTTTACTATCAGGATCTAACAGCGAAATCAACTACCACGTTCCAACATGTGACAACAACTGGGATTAATTTCCTGGACAAATTCAACTGCTGCTTAGAACTGGAAAAGTATTACCGGATCAAAGACATCTTACATCTCTCTTATTGTTTCAAACCAAAGTAATCCCTTTGTAATGCGTGATTTTGTCCATGTCACATATTTACGATACACGAAACTCAGAAAAGAGAATCAAGGAGATGCCACTTATGTGTGACGCTAGCAGCAAATGTTGTAAAAAAGTGCCAAAAGTTGCTTCCTTCAGCTGAAAATTTGTTCTCGAAGTAATAGCCTCAATTATCACTGGTTCGCAAAGATCTCTTTACCCAAAATGACGAAAGGACAACCAATGAAGAAAACTTCGTTTTTATTTTTTCTAACAACGGATAGGAGAAAGAGTAACATCGCAAAACAGCATAGAACCTACAAAGAATCTCAGATTTCAACTCACCCTTATTGCCAGGATCCATGTTGAAATCGCCTAAGATGACATAGTAGATTTTGTCTATAATAACGAGAAGTGGAGATACAGAGATTCACCAACTTATGTTTGGCAGTTGGCACAACAATCACTCACCTGAAAGAGTGTCCATTATCGCATCGACAAAGTCAGCAAGGCAGGCAACTTCTTCAGCATTCTTCTCTAAATGAGTGTCCTCTAAACCCGGTGCTCTGAGGTGAACCGAGGTGAGCATAAGAGTGCTCGATCCCAGCTGCAAATGAAGCACATCACATGACAGACTAATGAGAGGAAAAAAGAGTAGATTGGCAACCAACCCCACCCACAACCCTTCTTTTTAAAACCAGCTAAACATCGAGACTATTCTAGCAACAATAAATGAAGTATGCTAAGAACAGGCGAACCTTAAATTTGCTCAAAAAAGGCAGCCGCGAAAACTTCCCACTGGCGGACAGAACACGTGAGGAGATAGCTTGCACACGATCGGAACGGTAGAGGATAGAAGAATACTCCACGGCCTGAAAGGTTCGCCCCGTCTTATCACTCGATGAGAAGGCCTTGTAGGAGCCATATTTAGCTTGGTTCACCGCAATCCACCCCCTTATCATCGGCAGCACAGGGTCATTCAACTCGTTCACCAACTAAGTTGTAAGAAATTAATCTTACTCACTTAAATAAAATAAGTAGAAAGCTCGGTTTTCGCGGCCTACCAATTGAACTGACTCGGGTTCAACCACTTCCTGGAAGGCGATGAGATCGAATTGATTGGAGAGAATAGTGAGGCAAATAGCTTCCCGAAATCCGGAGTGTCTGGCCTTTGCCAAAGTGAAACGATCCAGGTTCCACGTGGCCAGTCGATAGGTGTTGGAGGGCAGGGCATCATTGGTGGTGAGGATATCCGAATCACTAATATACTTCGTCCATCTTTCAACCAGACCCATATCTTTGAGAGTCCGGAAGAGTTCTATGACGTCATGGTCTGCTGGTGGCAACTGTGGTAGTGGAGGTGCCGAGGGATAATGTGTAGCCACTGGGATAGGCCGTGTATTTGCCGACACAGAGCGAGGTTGAGGGAGTTGCTCATTTATTACTTGTTCATCCCTAGGAGCCAAAGAAAAGCATCACTTTCAGTTTTTAGGTGGTTCCCACACTATTCGTAACCATATCAATCCTAAAATCGCAAAGTTACACCAATTTCAATAAGCATACGAGTAGAGTCCAAGAGAAACCGAGGACCATAATTTTACACCCACGCCATGAGGTGGCAGGTATAAGTAACAGCACAACTCGAAGTGGTAATTGCCAAGAGTGCTCCATATCATTGCGCATCTATGACTATCACTAGGTGCGTCTGTCCTCTACCACGACTCACAACCCGCGTGCATCTATAGCGATGAGATGTTCGGCCGTAGTAGGGAGAGATTTGAATGCTGTCAATGTCTCAAACACAACCCTACGTATGTGACGATTCCAATCACGGTGATGCGTGCCAAGTCCGCAAAACAATAGTCATTCATCACTGTGAGCGTTCAATAGATGCCTTAAGCACATTATCCTCCACCTCCAACAATACTGTTTGACACTGATTGAAAAAAACGCACTGATTTAGTGCAGCAGGAGGAGATTTCTTGGCATGCAAAAAGGAATAAGAAAGGCCTATGACGAAAGCACTAGTATCGGATTTAATCAAATTATCTGACGAGTTGAAAGTTGACAACAAGGTAACTTACTTGATATTGTCATCAATAACCATACCACAGTCTGAAAGTAGTACCTCCCGAACAGCTCCCAAATTCCAAATGTCGCGGAGGCGTTTCAGTGGGGCATTTTGACGTTTGAGAATGATGTTATGCGCCAGAGTTTCACCAAACGATGGGTACCGCTTTAAAGATAATAGAAGAGCGAATTGCAAAAGTGCTGCACGCTGTAGAACGTTGTCCTAACACAACTAACGTTTCCAAATGTACATCTCCAATGCACTGCAACCACTGAATTCGTCTAAGATAATAGCCACCAAATGGGATCCCTTCCCCCGTAGTTAGATTTAAGTGTCTTAACGCATTTGCTATCAGGTCGCCAGGGCAAAACCAGCCACCGTGGCCTGGATGTTTTACTATTCTAGCAGAACATTGTTACTCAATGACTAAAGAAGATGAAATTACACTGCATAAGCCGTCCCAAAAATACATTTTAGAAAGTGTTCAGCTACATGAGTTGATGTTAACGAGATAAATTGTTAAGAAGTGTCGAGAAGCAAACTGGTTTTTTGGAAAATCCAAAATAACCAACTTACATTGATAATTTCACTCTCAGAAGCGACTTTGAAAAATTTAAGCACATCTTTCTTCCTATCCTACAAAGAAGGAAAAAAAATTAACCATAAAGTATTATCTTAACTCGTGCTGCATTTACAACTATATGAGATCAAAACAAATGAGATTGCACAATTTTGAAAGGAAAAAAAAGAAAGTATTCAAGAGAATGACTAGCGCTTCGTTAATAAAAATTCCGGTGTTTGGTCTACGAATTAATGAAGAATGAGGCGAGTCTAAAACCCACATGAGAACAGTTTGACTGAATATGAAAAAAAGCGACTGAGAGGGCGTACACAGCAGTCGCCTCCGCTCAAGATGACGTAGGAGTTAGTTCGGATAAATCTCATGACGTTTACTATGATTTCTAACAAAAATCTATGATTTCTCACAAAGAAATCCTTCTTATTGATGATTACCATGCAGAAAGATCAACGCTAATCTTGGTCTTTGTTTTCTTCATTGTACTTTTCCGAGGGAGAAATATTGGTATTCAAAACTGTTTAACATGAAAAAAACACCGTCAAGGGGAAAATGGAATTCATATAGGTTATTATCAAACAAAATAGCAACATCCCAGCACCTCCTCAAATTGCATTAGGTTCAAGTGGTTGTTGACTGACACCAAAGACTCGAAATAAAACTAGCACAAATTCACCAAAAAAGAACAGATTTTAATAATGTTATAAGCCGTGAGTCGTGGTTACAAGTGGCGGCAGTAAAGCCTATCAGCTATCAGAATTTTAGGATGCGGAGTTAAGATGAAATCGACAAAAAGCATCATCAGGAAGTAAACTTACAGGATCAGTAAGATCGCTTGGGCGTTTATGCATGCTTAAGGATAGGAAAAGTAAAGATAATAAAGCACGCAAATGCATTTATTGCCAGAATGCACGCTAACACATCAGATGATTGGATTGGGTTTCACGCACCCAAATACACGCACGCATGCGCGCAAGATCACACACCCACAAGTTTCGTTAAAAGACTTAATAAAGGATATTTTTAGCTCTAAACAACTACAAGATACGCAACTATTATGCATAAAGTTAAAAGTAAGGCTAGGAACGTGGCTACAAGCCAAGTTATTTAGGCTTCCAAAAATACTACCGAAAACAAAGTACAGTAGGTAATATTTTAATATATGACTGGTATATTTTGTGCATCCACAATTTTGAAAAAAAACAATCGAATCACGGACTCACCGGTTTGGAAAAACAATGACAAAGACCCATGATAAACGTTGGCGATGGAAATCACATAGACACCGCGGCAATAAATGCCTATTTGAAAGAGTTTGTGGTCAAATAAGTATTTGCTATTTGGCGTACACGGTTATAAAAAGAAAATGACACCACTAAACCCTTGAAAACTCAAAAAGCGAAGTCAGTGCATTCCCATATATATATATATATATATATATATATATATATATA
>NW_020170461.1:133282-136241 GCF_000524195.1 Echinococcus granulosus | reverse complement strand
CTACTATATATATATATATATATATATATATATATATATATATATATAACATATCACGTGAAAAAGAGCACACCTCCGAAAGGCACAAAATAACATGGATAAAAGTGCATAATTAATGTCGTCATGACATAAGCCAAGTGCTGCATCAAGTGTGCGTCAATTCACTCATAGAATCCGAGAATACCTCACTCATTGCAGGCCCTCAAAAATACACACAAAACCCATCTGTTTAAATGATTCAGGACCTTTAAACAATAAACTGGAGTTTAATAAAAATTGTATTTTTGAAAGCCTATTTTGCTTTACATTTTCTGTGCAGATTTTTAATCGAAAATCATCATTTAGTTTTAATTCCAGGGGTTGTGCTGTGGCTTACCGAAACGAACAAAAGTTAGAAAATTTATGACCAAATCAATTGTAGGGCGAGACTAGTAGGTCTCCTCCCCCTATCCCTCATACTCTTAGAACAACCGAGTTAGTTTGATTTTGATATATTTATTAATAGAAGTGAATAGGGAAAAGTAGTACAGAGTTTAGGGGTGTGAGGATCCGTAACCGCTCCCAAGCTTGCACAACGCCGACTCTCGCACGAGGCTCGATTCGTCTTCTCGCCTCATTTTTGAAAGGAATATTGGGACAACATGAGTATTACATAGCCCCCTCGTTGCTTTAGCACCGTCTTTAGTGCTGCCACTTACGAGCTCCTCTCGAAGTTCCCACCCGGTGGTTTCCTGTCTTCAATAATGGGATAAATCTCTTTTATATCCAACCACTGGTGACCCTTTGTAGAATTTTATTGTGCTGTGGTGAATGGTTGCCGGCTGGGTACGCAGTTGTGCCTTCACCACCCGAAATGGGTCCTTGCTCCATGGGTGATGGGTCTTGTGGTGTGTTTCAGGTGGGAGAACCGGTATGTAAATTTGCACTAAGTCACCTTCTCAGTAGACGTCCGTTCGGCTGTGTCGGTAGGAATTTTTCTTCTGCCTGATGTGAGAGAGCCGCAAATATTTGCGTGGATGTTAAAAGTTCCTCTTATGCCTTCATTGGGACCCAGTATATACTCTGGAACATTGTTGGCTGGTTTGTCGGTGTTTGGCAAGAAGATGTTGGAGAGCACTCTCAATTCACGACCTGTGAGCATTATGAACGAAAAACACCCGTTGACGTATAGACCGTGGCTCTGTATGCGAGAACACGCCCTGGGCCTAAATCCCAGTCATCTGGTTGTGTGTCTTTAGTGAAAGCCTTCAGTAGTCCGATCATGGTGCGATTCGTTCTTTACACCTGGTCGTTGCCTTGCGGACAGGCAGGTGTCGTGTGTGTCTTTGAGATCAGTTAATTTATGCAGCGGGTTGACGACCTTAGCAAAACCCTTTACGAAGCGCCGATAACAATTTTCCGGACCTAGGAAACTGCAGAGCTCCGTTTGGTTGGTTGGTGTAGGCCTTGTCCTCATTTGTTGTGCCCGGTCTTCGGTGACTGCCATCCCATTCGACGAGACTGTATGTCCCAGGAAGGTAACCGAGCGTTGCAGGAAACGGCACTTCTTCTTGTTCAAGGTTAACTCTGCATCCCGTAGGCTGTCCAACACTAGTTTCAGGTTAGCATTGTGCTCTTGAATATCTCCACCAAAAACGAGAATGTCGTCAAGATAGATTATGTAATGCTTTCGGAAAAGGCCAGTTAGAGATGTTCGCATGAGGCGTTGGAAGGTGGCCGCTGCGTTGCAGAGTCCAAAGGGCATCGTTTGAAATTCATAAAGCCCATTTGGCAATATAAAGCTGCCTTTTCTCGGTCTGCTTCTGCCACTTCTACTTGCCAATATCCCGACTTCGAATCTAGGATGGAGAACCACTGGGATCCATGTAGTGAGTCAAGTGAGTCATTTATGTGGGGAAGGGGGAAGGCATCCTTCTTGTTTGCAGCTTTCAACTTTCTTATGTTGATGCATAACCGCAGACTGCCGTCATTCTTTTTTACCAACGCGATGGGAGAGGCCATGGTGACTTGGACGGCTTTATAACATCGTCTTGAAGCATTTCTTCAACCAGACGGTCTACTTCTTCCAGCAAAGGAGGTGGAATACGTCTGGGTGGTTGCCAAATTGGCCTAGCTTCACCAGTATCAATCTTATGCTTGATGGTATTTGTTCGTCCCAGTCTTACACCTTACCATGGGAAGATGTTCGCATACTTAAGTAGGAGGTGACGGAGTTCTTTTCTCTCGTAGCTAAAAATATGAGTCAGCTGTGCACAAAAGTGATCCAGATTGTTCATGGGAATGGCTGCAGCTTCAAAAGGGTGTTGCAGATGTCATCTGCGTCGTCTTTCGGTGGCGAAGTATCTGCTTTAGGCCCAGTGGCTCGATGAGTGGAAAAGGTTCCTTCTGCAAAATTTAGGACGGCTTTGGTGTAGCGAAGGAAATCGGCACCAAGTATCACGTTCCAGGCCAGTTCTGGACGCACGATGAATTTTACTGTCCAAGTTTCCTTCCCTATGCAGACTTTTAATGATGCCTCTCCTTCGACTAGCATCTCCCTTCCCTCTGCTGAACGCAATTTTTTGGAAGAAGAAGAGGATCTTAACCCTATTACAAAGGGTAGGGAGGGCTTGGAGGTTCACAAATGACTTAGCTGCATTGGAGTGGAGAAGAAAACTACAGGAATGTCCTCCAAGTTTACCAGGGACCCTCATATAAGAATGGGAGCCATTTGGGAGTAGACAGGAAAGGAAAAGGAGAGCCCACCTGGTCTAGGGGCATGGCGCCGGGAGGTATAATGCAAGGGTGTTGACTTTGACCATTTTAGGGGCTTCTAGAAGATCGGGGTCTCTTGGAGTTCTTGCCGCTTCATGGTTGCAAGCTTGACCAGTTAACCTTCATTATTTTTGGCTAAAACGCAAAATATTTAAGTTGTTTTCATAAATAAGTGGCGTTTATGCAGTTATACTACTATTTTAAG
>NW_020170461.1:117403-133182 GCF_000524195.1 Echinococcus granulosus | reverse complement strand
GAGGTGATTCACTGTTATTAAAGTAGGTGAGTAAATTGACTCCTCGCATAAGTGACTATTACGTGATTGTATTACCTCTCGCATGCTATCCCCGCTGCTCGTGAGTGCATTCAGTCAGGACTGGATTTTTCCAAGCATTTGGATCAACATCGATGACTGCAGTGTTGCTTTTGATGGCCTCCTGGACTTTTACCAACGTTTCTGACAAACAAAACAAAAATTCTTGCAAATCCTTGAGCTATGACTTGGTAGACCGTTTGTCAAGAAGTCAGTCCTGACAGGGATGATTGGGTATTGCAATTTACAAACGACACAGAATCCTACATTATTTTTTATTTATCAAACAGGTTTCATCAAAGTTGCCGTTTTATTGTCGACACCCTACATGAAAAAAAGTCGTGTTTTGATGCTTGTCACGGCATATTATTGACATGAATCGGTGTTTTCGGCTAAAGTTTTGGCATGATCTCATTCCAGGTCGCCATGCTTAGCATTGCATAAAATTCAGATTTTTATTTAACTCTGACAGTAAGCTGTTTTAGCTGACTGTTTTGATGGCTACTACTAGCATTTTATTATACTGCTTTGATAATTATTTAGATAACAAATTAGATTTGCAGCATCTTCTACCACTGGTAGGCACTGTTCTCCCTCCGATACGAATTCCGTATCTTCCTTGATTCTTTCTCAGGAGGAATTGCATTTTGCACAAAGGAACGTTAAGACCCAATAAGAAGCGTGTTTGATGGGAAGGCCAGAGGTAAAGATTTAAAGAATTCGGCCATGTGGCCTCTTGATATTTAAATTTGTGCACTCTCCAGTTTTTAAATTGAGGTTGAGAATCATATAATGAGTTTTAGGGAAACCTTGGAACACTCCACTGCCTCATTCCAAATATGATTTGCAGCAGTAAAATCGGCTCCAATCGTAAAGGTTAGCTACCCCAGTTTTTTGTTACTGAATGTTTGACCTTAATGGGACGGAACAAGGGCATATGCTATGGATAGGAAAATCTGCGATGACCCTTAAGAGAAATGTGTGGAAATGATGTCCACCTTCGAAGTCTACCCCAGTCCCATGGTCCTCAAGAATGCTATCAGCAACTGAAGCAGCACTGCTGAGGAGTCGCCGAGATCAACGCCATACGGAGCCCTATAGGAATCTCAGTCATTGGGACTGGTCATGAATTTTACTATAGTCTCGTGTATACACTTATACACCCTCATAAAAGACGTTTTTTCAGATACTCCTTCAGAGGTTACTTGATAGGCCGTGATCAAGGGTACTTCTAAATTTTAAACAATACAGCTACAACAGAAAAACATGCCAGGATCCCATGTTTATAAAGTGCTATCCATTACCTCCGTATGTTCAGCTAATAATGAATTAAAACTAGAGTAATTATTACTAAAAAGGGATCTCAGGCAGGAGTATTAAAAGTGAATCACACTGAGTCCGAGAGGCATTTGCAACTTGAAAGACCACTCTTCTCAGCTAAGTGCCACATAGTGTGCTTAGTAAAACTGACCAAGGCTGTACAGAGGGTAACGTTGTTCTCTTAGTGAAGAGGCATTGGCTGAACGGTGGTAACGGATGCTTTGTCTTCTAATTGAAGATGAGAACTTGAAGGGAGGCAGATATCGTGCTAGCAAAGATAATCACAGCATTGGTGTAGAAACCAATTGATCTAGGAGCCTCTTAGGTGGTGGGCTTAGATATTCCACAAGAAACTTCTGCAGCCATACACAACGGAAAGACTGGTTTGACTGTTTACAGTGGCTTGCACAATGTTAAAGGTTGTTAAATAAAGTACTTTACAAATCAAAGAGTTCTGCAACAGCTGGAAAAAACCACCTCTGGGTGGGAGAATCACCCGATGGTGAAACACATGGTTATTCAGACATCACCGAATCATGAAGCTAAACTGTTCCATTAGATGCGATTTCCATGCACATTGTTACAAGTGCGTTCTTTTGACCGTCGGTGTAGTGAAAGCAAGGTAGAGGTTACAATTTGTGGAAATATCTACTGTCCATCGCCAAATTCTGAAACTGCATTCTTTTTTCTCGCGCGACTACAGACACTTAAGAAGGTCCATTCAAGGTCGAATTATTGCACAAAATTCTTGCCTATAGTAGCAAGTTAATTTGAAAAGTGATATAATTATTCTCATTCACTAACATTATTGTGCTTGTTTGAAAAAGATTTTTTAACTCTTTGAGAGATTATTTTGCTCGTTGTTTTGGTTACCCAGGTACTTAATGCACCAACATCTTACCTCTGCATGAACTCTAAAACGCCGCAGTAGCCCCATTCCCCTCCGTGCGTTGACAATACAATTTCTATCCTACTATGATGACTCACTTGTCTAGAAGAATGACTAGGGGCGCTGCCTTGATGACAGTGGGAAGTGAAACCCACCTCAAGGGTCAACCGCACTGATTTCTATTACTAAATGCAGAACTGAATGTGAGGGAAGAAGGGCATATGTTGCAGATGGGAGAATCTATTATGACCTATAACAGAAGGGCTGAAAATGAGCACAATCCTCTGCAACTAACTCAGTACATTGGTGTGCAGGGATGCCTAGCTACTAGCTGGATATGACCCAAGTGGGTATGCCCTGGCAGCACTAAAGTGGGAACAAGGTGGCTAGTTGATACTGAAGCAAAAATTTATCCCCAGAAAACCACTTTAAGCTCCGCCTTTAATTAGGTAATACTTTTTTCAGGCCAGAGTACTTACTATTTGAGATAGACATACGAGATAGCCACCACATTTCACCTTCACCATTATGGTTCTCAAATGTCACGAAATTCCAATACCAGTAGAATTGCAAAGAAAAATCGGTGATGGTGCGGTTGAAGGGAAAATCGGTGCCTAGAGCAAACGATTTTTAGGTATTTTTTGCCGTAGACTACTTTGTGATGCCCAACGCAGGAGGTTGATCAACTTATGTTGGAAGAAGAAAAGAGGGGTAGTGTAATATTTCGATAGCCTATTTAGCACCCACTATTGTTTGCGTAAACGCTAAAGGCTCTATTATTGTTAAGCGCCATAGATGTAAGCCATTCTAGCAACTTCTCGTTCCGACTGCACATACAAAATGCATGTTCTATTACGGTATTATTACATATTTAATTTTAGGAAGTAACTCGTGCTCGACTGATTCTCTAAACTATAGTTAAATTAAAAAATTTGCAACAAAACACGGTTATTATTGGTCTTTGTTACTCACAGCTATAAAAACATTAATGCAGACAGACTTTTTCTCGCTGTTGCTATCATTAAATATAGCAGTGTTTTTGGATTTATTTTCCACTTTTCTGCAAGACAAAATGCAACAAAACTGTAAAAGGTTTAAACATTCAGGAGTTCTGATGTTTTTTTGCAAAAGAGCTTTTTAAATATAATGGTGCAATTGCACACTGCGGCATTGGGCTTAAACTGCTATAATATATTAAATCTGCACTTGAAATTTGCTAGCTTTAATGTAAACAGTAGTTGTTCTAGGCATATTTGCAACACTTATTTCTTAACACGGCCTATATTTTGCAATCCTTCGACCTTGAAACTAATTGTTTATGTAATTTGGTCGCGCCGCTAATATAAAAATGGGCGAATTTCAGAACCTTCAGTTTATCAAGCATGGCATCTGCTTGGGCATTTTTAACTGTGCTTGGGGCTGCGCTAATCCACCTTTCGCTTGGATACAACTACACGGTTGGCAACATGAATGCATATCTGATACCGTACATGAATATCACATCTGGTCAAACGGTTTGGATTCATGCAGTAGTTATATCTGGGCAGGCGATTGCAATGCCTTTGGGCGGCTTGCTGACATCAAAAATCGGTTTTCGCATTGTTGTTGCAGTGGGCTGCCTATTGTGCAGGTAAATTGGTAGGACAATCATAAACAATTCTCTTATAAACATCTATTGGAAAAGTGCTTTATTTCTTGTAGTGGTGGTGTTGCATTGTCTTCGTTAACAGTGCAGCATGGTCTTGGTCCCTTTATTTTTACATATGCTGTCATGTTCGGACTTGGAATGGGTCTCCCCTACTCTGTATTATTCACATTGGCTGCAGATGTAAGATAATTTTGTGCGTAAAGAAATTTTACTTTAATTTTTAATGGCTTAGAATAAAGGTTTTAATGTGTTTAGTGGTTTCCTAACCATCGCGCTGTTGTGACTGGCATTATCCTTGGTGGTTTGGGAATGGGTGCACTGCTCTTTACACCAACACAAACAGCATTAATTAACCCATACAATTTGCCAAACTCAGAGTAAGCTGCTATTTTTTCCACGATTCCTTAAAATGCTTTGCAGTTAAGTGCAAAATTTCTGTATTTTGTAGCCCGTCAGTGCTGGCTCGTGTTACTAGATCATTCCTCATTCTTGCCGCTGTCATGTTTGTTCTTCAAATTATTGGATTTTCCCTGTTACGCAAAAGTCCCTCATCTGTAAGTTTTTCGAAATTTTTTGTTCATGAATTCAACCAACCTATTTGCATAGGCTAATGACGATGATGATGTATTTTCGGAATCTGACAATTCGGAAATGTAAGTTCGATTAAATTCGACACATTCTAAAACATTTCGAAAATTACGCGCTTTCATATCAAGAAATTCCTTTTATTTTAGGGAATACCAAGATGCCTCACAAGGGTATTCATGATTTTGTTAGTATAAAACTGTACATGAAAGTCGTTATTTAGCACTTATATTTGGTATCAATTTTATCCATTTGCAAGTACTAACGCAAGAATTTTGAATCTTTTTAGTCTAGATAAGGATGATTCTGAGGTAGCGGTGAAAATTGAGAGCAGGTAGGATCGACTTTTAGATAGGTCAATGACGTTGATGCACAAAATGGTAATATCTAATTTTTTTATATTTGTAGTGACATTCATAATATCTACAACTACACAATCCAAGAGGCCCTCAAATCAATTGATTTTTACACAATTGCAATTATTATTTTCTTGGACACTGTACCCATCACACTGCAGTCATCAGCCTATAAAGTATGAAGCTCTAAATTTACACAAATCCCAAAAATACGCATTTAAACTTAAACTCAATTCTTCTCACAAACATGTGTAACTTATCGTTTGATTTCTTTATAAAGATAAAGTTTTGTAAAACCATGTAGTGCTTTTAATAATAATAATAATGAGTTGAGGTGTTTACAGGTGTTTGGTTCAGAACACGGACTGGAGGACCGTTATCTATCAACCATTGCCACATGTACAGCAATCTTCAACTGCAGTGGTCGTGTTATTTGGGGTCTCATCTGCGACCATGTGTCTTTCAAGGTAGTGAATTTACAAATTCTGGCATTTTTCCTTCGTAGCGACATCAACTAATGATTATGTTTCTTGTGCAATTTTAGATTCCCCTTGGTTGGTTTCTGATGCAATGGGCCATACTTTTTGGGACATTCCCTCTAGTTGCTGAAACAAAGGTTTTCACATACTTATTCCCAGTTTGGGTCTTTCTCCTCTTTTTCTCAATGGCTGGCCACTTTGTCCTTATGCCTGCCGCCTGTTCTCGCATCTTCGGTCCAAAGAACACAGCCACCACCTACGGCCTCCTGTACTTCACAACTGTAAGCTGCTCTGCATTTACGAGGTCACTCATTTTGAAGGAAAGAGTGGGGTTCCAATGGCGCCTCATGTTTTTCCCTTCAGTGTCCCAGTGCTATTATCTTGGCTGCAATCGTGTCCCAATATGATATCAAAAAGAACTTCCCTCTGACCTTCTATTGTTGCTGTGCTCTATGCCTTGTCAGTAAGTGCCGTCATCACCTCATCTACTATAATGGCTATAACCACTAATTTTCACTAAAACTCACCTAATGTGTTTGTTTTATAGGCTTTGCGCTTTCACTTTTCCTGAAGGATAAGTTTGGGAAGTGGCGTGATGTCACGCGTCTCTGCACAAATGCCTGCAATATTTGCCGTTACGAGCCGCCTATGGCGAGGGAAATGGAGGATGACAGCGCTGCCGAGCTCTCAGTTGTTACCAACACCAAAATATATGATAGTTGATCCATTTCCTTCCCGTCCTTTTGAGGACTAGGATGGTCATCATCAATATGCACATAGTTTATTTCGTTGAATAAATGCATGCCTGAACAATTGCCCTTACATTTTATTTGCTGACTTGGAGGTCTCAGAAACCGTAAACACCCCAACATAGAGTCCTGAGCGATGCCAATAAGTATATTACTTTACTTCAGCGGTCTCTGGTCGTTTTTAAGGATTTAGTAAAATTTTATGCTCATATCTAATTAACCTTTGTGCTTTAAACGATGGTCACTAATCATATTGCTTAAAATTCCTACAAAATTTTGTCAAAACTAATTTTGAATTGACAACTTAAACTAAGGCGTCCAAAAAATTCTAGAAGATATATTAAAATAAATAGTTATGTAGTACTCCTCATCTGAACATGAAAATTCGTGCCTCATTAGATGATTTCTTCTAAAGACCTGCTGCCCATTTTTAAATATCCATTGTAGGTGGCGATGCTAATGCCTTTTCCTTATTTATTTGCCCTTTCAGATTCGATGGCTGGATTTTGAGGCGATAATCAAGGAGCGTTCCAGCCTAACGTGTTCGTCTATAATTTAAGGCTTAGTAACAAAGGAATGAAGAGCGCCACTCAAAGCCAAAATACATTTCGATGGTGGATGACGAAGAGGGTTAAGGATCCTTGTAAGTACGATCAGCTTGGAGCTTACGTCATTGCATGCCTGCTAAGGTAATTTTAAGGAGGCATCATGTCTAGAAATCATGCAATTAGCTGCATTTAAGTTGTACATTTCAATGTTTCTAAAGTAGTGAACGATTGGGGCTTCAAAATTGCGAATTTTTTGGTAGAGCAACTTTAGGTTCTAATTTTAATATAAAAGGGGAAATATTGTCTAAAATTTGGGTTGTGCACTATATTCCGGACAGTTGTCCCGAAAATGTCTTGGTGCCTGTTTTTGTTCTTTTCGTGTTATAAATATTTCTTTGAATTGTTTGAACCTTTTGTGTAGATTTATCTGTGGAAACCTTTAGACGGTAACTCATACGGAATCTATCAGTAGTATGTTGCAATTTTGAAGTCAAATCAAATCAAAGTGCTACTTTATGAGCTTGTCTGAGTCTAATATTAAATCTAAAATAACCTTTACATTCTATCCCTAGTTCGGCATTTCAGTGATGTGCATTCAGCTACATTACCTTCAGACAAACATAGTTTTTACTCATCTTAAACGTGACGCCTCATTCTGTTTTACCTTAATTAATGAGATAGAAAGTGACAAGTTAGAACCGTCAACTGAGGTGGACTTACTTGGTATTTATGCAATATCATGCCATCGGCATCAGTGTTTGGCATTCACGTCATGAAGGATTCATGTGTGCTTGGCTTGGATATTTCCATTTTAAATCTCACCTTAAAGTGAGCCAACTTCCAGCTCCCCACCTAGCCGAGAACCACGTCTCCCGCCCTTGTGACCAGTTTTTTTTTTAAGGAAGAGAATCATACGATTGTCTCAGTTGAATGCTTCTATCATACTTCTTTTGATTACAATGAAATCGCAAGGCCTAAATTTGTCATGACAACTACAAGTAGTGACTGTATCCCTTTTCAGGTTTTTCGAACATTATAAGTAGCTGTCAAATAAAAAATATGATCTTTTCATTCTCCACCGTGTTCTAGATTAAAACAGACTCTCTTGGTTAATAATTTGCTTACGTGAGTGAATTTTGCATGCAAGCACAAATCCCAGTAATTTTGCTTCATTTTGGATTTTAAAAATACATGCTAACACAGAATTTTCTACCTTTCTTCCATTTTATTCGATAACTTCTGCACTTTTCATTCTGGCAGATTTGAGACACATAACCTATAACTCTAAATGCCAAAATTTCTACGCAGTTTGCTTGTTGCCTTTCTTTAACTGCTTAAATTTGCACAAAAGGACACTCATAAACCATAATTTTGTTGGTATATATTTCTACATTATTTTAATTAGTTTTCCTTTTTAGCTTCGAATTTAGACCTTTGAATGGAGAGAACTAGTTGAAAAAGGTATCGCCTATTTTGATGGCGCAGAATTCTACAAGTTATGGCAGTTTCATGGGGGGACTCTGTGAAGGCGGCTTCCCCTCCCCTCCTCCCTCGCGGTTTGATGACCACCTCGGTCACGCAACTCGTCCACTCGCCCGGCATGTCACCTGAAGGACTTTTACAAATAAACAACTATCAGCGAAATTGGAACACCTTACACTATTTCTTACTAAGACCAGTATTCCTTTATAGCGTCATTAATGAAAAAACCTTTCCTATTTACTGTCCTTTGTGATTTAGTTTTTTTTAGTTTTTGTGTGTCACTGTTCTTTCTTCAAGGTGGTAAAAGTATCAATGAGTTGTGCCCTATCCCACAACTCCCGAGCACACACAGTAGAGTACTCGTGAATTTCCAAACCTCTTACCACGCAAAGCATTTTATCGCAAAACCTTTTGTAACTTTCCAGGGAACTGCGTTAAGTGGTGCTCAGCTAAAATCCAACCTAAAATCATCCCCAAACTACTGTGGAAAAGTTCTTATGGTTGCTTTTCTTCAGATTTGCGATTTTAGGCTATTTTTCTTCGTATTCAAACAACTGCGACTGTACGTGGAAGGTATCAGTTAAACTGGGGAGCTTCTCCCATACATTAGCGTCTTCATTTTCACAAATTTGACAATAAAGTGGAAGCCCCCTTGGTAATATACATTGGGAATGGGTGGGGACGAAAGTGAGCTTATTACCAAGCACTTGCATTTGCGCAGATATTGTACTCATGCTCATTTATCGAGGCATTGGGTGCTAAAAAAATTAAAGGCTACTTCGCCTTTAAAATTAATGAAATGGATGCTTAGACAACAGCGAAGTAATTCAATGACCCTTAACTGAGTTAACCTTAAGAAGCTGACAGGTGTAAATCGCTAATTGCAACTGGACCGGAGGATCCTGCAACTCTAAATAACTAAATAGCTGAAGGTCATGTGGAAGGCGTGTGGAACGAGGCTGCCCATAGCGTCTGCCACCTCCGAAATCGCGGACCCTCTAGACCTAGTAGGCACTGCTAAAGTAGGGACTGGCAAAGATTGTGCTCCAGTCCGTAACCAAATGTTGTCAGGTCAACAGCCTTAGTCTGCAAACAGCCAGTATGGAGGGCTCCTAAGATTCCGAAAAACTGTGGTGGGTGTCAAGGTTATACTGCCAAACAAGATAGGTTGAGATTTCGCTGGTGATCTATTTGGAATCTACAAGGCTTATCACACGAGGTTGCATGCGTTTGGAGCTAGTTTGACCCTAAAGCGAACCATTGAATGAAAGCTGACTGCACATTGGTACCAGGATGCTCATCTTAGCAAAGCATGCTTATTGAGTATGCTGTTACTCGAAGCGATCATACTGAGAGCATTGGAATATGATAATTTCAACTTGAGGAGGTTTGACAATTTTACATCTAAAGCGATGGTCCACCTCTCACGGAAAGAAAGGGAAATGCGGCAGCTTGATGATCTAGCCGTGGTTCTCTTTGACGTCTTTGCAGAACACATGAAGTGCTATTTCAATGAGTTGGCGTTGGCCACTGCAAGGGCCGTACAATTTCTGTGAAGATACACATGCCCAACTAATATCGTTACTAGGGCAATGAGTTACTAGTGTTACATTTTATTAAAGTCTTATATACAGCACTGTCACAGTAAAAAAATGAAGTGTTAGGTAACTTGGTGCATCTGACTTTTTCCATGTTTGTCTTTCAAGAAGTTGTGCATTTTTATTAGAATATTACCTGCCCTCGTGACATTGTTTTATCCTGTTTTTCTGCCGTCATCTATGTGACAAAGTGTCACAAGCCGGTAAAGTGGGAAAAAAAGTACTGATTAGGGAGTGAAAGGTGTACTGAAAAGCATGGCACCTGAGCTATTACCTCATCACTATGAAGCATCGTAATTGTTTATGCTAACTCAAGTTTTGCACTCATTTGGTTGATATAAGACATGTGGTCATGTCGCAATTTTTAACCAGCCATTATCACTGCTTAGCATATAAAAAGTCCAATGCCTTCTTTTACATTATCTTGGCAGGAAAAATTTATTTGTTCTTGGCTCACCCCTGACGTCATTGAAAACAGTGACACACACATACAAGCACAGCACTTATCTTGAGCATGGTAGCACTTTCAACTTGTCACTACAACTGTCCCCAAACGTGAACGATTATTGAAGCTTATTCAGTGAAACGACTGCTACCATTAATTTGGAGTCATGAAATCTAAACCATTAACTAGATGATGTACGGTTATTTGTCACATGAACAAATGCTTAAGCGGTTATCTGACAACTGGCCAATCAAATTGGGGTTTTTATGCTCCCTTTCTTCTTTCTAAAAAAACCTTGATAAGTCAGCTACAGGCATCTCTTCTTTAATTTTTAGTCTGAGGTACGAGGGGGTAATTTAATTGATGAATTTTCGTGTCAGAATTAGATTGCTCATCATGACCAGGTGCACTTCTAGCATTCAAGAAATTTTTCGCATTCGAGACGCTTTGACACACCCCATAAATGTGGGCATCACACATATTGCAAGTTACAGACGTGACCCAAATCAATGAGACAACAAATTAAGTTATCCTAATCCCTGACTTTGACAAATAACTTTCGGCCCGGATATAATTAACCAAATCTTACAACTTTGGTGGCATTAAAAGCGAATTTTTATCTAAAATATTTTTAGCTTGATTACTAATCTCTACTGCAGACGAAGTTTATTTTGTTATTTGTACCCGCAACATATTTTGCTGCAAGTTGTTTTACTCGGTGCGGAAGCCTTGCACATTTCAACAGCACTGATACCACGTTGAAACCTTCTGGTTACAAATCATTTATAGATAACCCATATTGAGGACAGTAGAAACACTTCTATCGTGATGTTCTAGACAGGAAAAAGGAGTGCTTTATTGTCTTTATCCGATTAGGAATGTCACTTCGTTTTTGGCGGTGATCGCATCATTTTGCCACGGTGTCGCCGGAAAAAAATCAGCTCCCAATATCAGGTCGTAAAATTCCACTGCATAACCAACAATAAAAAAGGTACTTATATCTTCTTCTCATCGAAATACAGGAATATACTCCGTCTACAGCTTCTAAAAGCTGCCTAAAACGAATAATACATTGTCGGTTCCGTCAGTTATTTGGGTTAGAAATGGATTAATATGCTTCTCCTAATTAAAATGACCTGATTTTTTGGGTTTGTCGTTTATTTGTTATTATTTGTTATTGTTGTTTATTTATTGCCTTGAACTGTTCAAAATTTATTTTGGTCGGGCCCTTTTGAAGGAAATCTTGCAAATGGTCAGAGATGAATTTTGATTTTACATTTACTTCTTTCGTTAAAGGATTGTAATATGGAGTGGGATTCTGGATTGGAATTGGGTTTCTTCTGGAATCCAGCTGTGCCTTTGTGGCACAATGTGCGTTGTTCGATAGCACTAAGTTCACCGTAGTTCTAAGTTGGAAATTTTCCACTGTCTAACCTCTCCTCGTGACTGTTACTCTGATCTCAGTGGTATAAGAATCCGTAGTGGTGTGCTCTCTATACAGCCCTGAGGGGGCGCTATCCACGTCTATTCAGGCAGAAAATGATCAACTTATTCTCCATAACAGTTTTTAACATACCATGCTAATTTGAATGTTTGACGTTCTTGATCTTTCTAGTATCACGGTCCCAACAACAGTTATAGCAAAATTGACAAGAGACGCTTGTATAATCCCACACTGAATACGCCAGGGCGGATTACGAGATAGTTGTAAAATCAGACTGATAAATTTCGCACTGACTTAGCACTCTACAAAATATAACAATTTTGTTGACTTCCCTGGGGATTTACTCAAGACTACGGAATTATTTTTGTAAAGCGTAATTTAAAATGCAAAAGACTAAATGGCAAGCCTAGAATATTAAATGCCCTCCATCCCGCTTAAATTCTGGAAGTAAGAAACCTGCTTATAATCCTTACCAGCTATATCACCAATTGTTACTTATTTCAAATCAAAGTAGCGTGAGATGAAACAGGAATGCGGCCTTCTGGAATCAAGCCATAAATTGACATTGTTACTAGATATTATTTGATAGTAATGAAATCACTTCGCAAGGTACTTTTGAAAAAAGGTACTGTGACGACTTAGGACTTGCCTTTCACAACCTAAAGCAATTGCCGTGCCTCCATCGAGTGCTGTTGAGCTACAAAGTCACTGATAAGAGGAGTCACCTTTGCTGTGCCAATACGAATGCATATTTCGATCAATTAAATCATCGTCTCCCCATGACACCCAGCCACCGCCTTGGATTACGAAGCTGACCCCAATGCTATTCACGCGCCTTCAACGACGTACCAGAACCCCAGAGGAATAACACCCCGGCTCACCCTCCTTGAGAATGAATAAGAAAAATGAGCGTGGAGACAGCTTTACTAACGACGCACAGATGCGAGGCTAATAACACGGATAACATGAGCAAAGCTTCGTAGCAGGAATGGAGTATACACAAAACAGAACAATAAAGCAGTTAAGTATCTAATCATAAGACAAACGTGCTTGTCCTTAAGATACTTCCGAGCAGTCAACAGGCATCAAAGGAGGAAAAAAGGCACCTGATGACATCATATACTTCAAGTAAAGCATGAAAAAGGGCAGAATGAACCAAAATCTTTGGAGAGAAGCAAATAAGGAAAATAAATATCGCAGAGATATCAAAAAGGCTGAATGAGCTTGAAGCAAGTGCTAATCCGACTCCTCCTCGCTGCTACTCGTTTCCTCCTCAGAACTACTTTCGGACGTTTCCTTTTTTAACTCTATCTTTTTGGCCTCGATCGTTGGTTTCTTTTCTGACTTTGTGTTTTTCTCATCATCTTCCTCCTCGGACTCGGACTCACTTTCTGTCAAGCTCGATTCCTCCTCTTTCTTCACTACTTTCGACTCAGCGACAGTCTTAGGGATGGGTGCTTCTTCCTCTGCAGTCTCACTTTCCTCCGAGGTCTCTGACGACGACTCTGCAGCTTTCTCGGACTCCTCCTCCTTCTCAGGCGCTTGCTTCATTTCTATTTCTCCTTTGCTTTCCTCTTCTTCTTCTTCTTCAGATGACTCCTCTTCAGACGAAGTCTCTGATGCTAATTCGTTCTTTGACTTCGTAGCTTTTTCCTCGGCCTCCTCCACTGCCTTAGTAGATGTTTCTTTTCCAGATTTCTCTTCCTCGGATTCATCCCCCTCCTCTTCCAAAGATGAGGTAAGCCTCGACTCCGCCTTAGGAGCTGATTCATCTAACTTTTCACTTTTAGCTTCAATAGCATCCTCCTCTATTTCTCTTTTCTTTGATTTACTACCAGAAGCCCCTTCATTATTATTCTCAGATTCCTCTTCCTCGTTCTTTTCATCTCCACTTTCCGATTCTTCAGACAAATCTTCGGACTCTCTTTCATCAGCTTCCTTTCCAGCCCCCTCTTTCTTCTGCTTTTTTTTCTTGACAGCACCACCCTAGATAAATTGATTAGTGTTGCATCAAACAAATTACCACTTTGAGCGCCTGCTCGGTCAACCCTGCCTGAAGATGTGAAACAGATTTGGCAATAATACAAAAATCGAAATGTGCATGCAAAGGAAGCCATGCTACGTGCATTCACAGACATGCAATTGGGTTCCCTGCTACCTCTGTTTGAGAAACGATGTCACCGAACGTTTTCTAAACAATTAAATGAACAAAAGGTTCACCTTACCGATTTCGCCCCTGGGAGGCGAAGAAAGGAATCAACGCGTTCCATCTCCAGAGACTCAAAAAAATCATCGTAATTCTAACAATACAAAGCAATTCCCCAAAGTACCCCAAGATACTCATCTTCATAGTAAATTACTGGTGGAACGAATGAGAGCGATTTCCCTTTAAGTTCATCAATTAAGGCTTGCTTTTTCTCCACATTCTTCGGGTCGGTAAGATCAATTTGCTCGAAGTCTATCCTTCTCGCCGTCAGAATACTTGACAGCATCGACTGGTTTTTCTTAACCTAACTGATAGTAAAAACTGGAAGAGTCATACCAGAAGGCTGCCAGGAGCAGAAGAAACAAAAACCTTTATAGACATCACAGGCTACCACACAAGGACACACAATCTACCTTGATGGCCAATAACGCCCCTAGGAAGTTTAAACAAAGGCCCACGGAAAATGAGGCAAAATTTTCTAAGCACACTTAAAAACATATTTAAAACCTAAGCATACCTAGCTTCAGGGGGCTCTTTTTTTTCAACGAATTTGTAACAGCATCAATGTATAGTAGGATTGCGCAAATTGGAAATAGGTGTAATGGAAGTGCTCATAAAATATTTCGAAAATAAAAATCTAAATCTAGCATTAGCAGACATTTTGTAAGTTTGCTATTTTCATGGTGTGACGCAATATTATGCTCGTTAAGAAAATCCAACGATATGGTTTGAGCCATCAGAATCAAATAGCGATGGTTACAAGCGGTGTCCTTTTTACACCGCGTGGTAAAATTCGAACAGTGTTTAAATATTATGGGTGATTTGTACTGCTCCATGCATTTTCTAAGTTGGGATTTAGAAAAAAGTATGGGTTAAAATTTACTGCAAAAATAGGAGGTCGGTAAAAGCTCTTGGGGCCAAAGCAGAAATAAAATATATGAGAACTAGTAGACTGGTATATACAAATATGAAGTTGGTCTAGATATGAAATCATCACATTGCCTTATTCCTTCCAGTGTGCATCTCGGTAAAATCCGCGGTCACTAGGTTGCGATGACCATCAAAAATGATTATTTCTTTAAAATCACCCATTTACAGGATAGAAATTCGGCATATTTTTACGCAAATAAGTGAGGACTCAACCTCAACATCGATCATGCCTCAGAAAATCTCGACGGTGCCACTGTACCTAAAGCCTCTTCCAAGTTGGTGAGTCGAGTTGTTTTAAGGTTACTCACTGGATTAGTACTTCGTAGGACTGCAAGATGTCTTACAACGGGTGCACGCATTACGCGATTGACGTTAGTGGAAAATTGTTGCTTAGACTCTGGGCTATGAAACCGAAGATAAAACTAGAGCAGCTTGAAGAGCTAACAAACCGCATTATGTGGCGGAAAATTCGCATCTCCAAAAAAAACTTTCCGTTTAAAGTTTTCTGAAATTTGTGCTCAAAACTGGAATCTCCAGGCACTCTAAATTATTCTTTGATCTGCACTTTTGCAGGTTTTGCAACATTGACCAATCTGTACTAATGGTCAGGGTAAGGTCAAATCCACGCATGTTGATATGGGCAGATAAGAGTGGTAACTACGCTGAAATCCCACCAATTTCAACATCATATACGTACTCTAATCGCACTCCTGGTGTATAATCGCGGCTGAGAACCTAGTAATGTCTGTGCTCACACGCGAATAGCGATTTGCAACATTTAGTGACGCAAATGAATTTTAAGAAACAGCGAATTGCAGACTTTGCTGTCCAATCCGCGCCACAACAACCAGAAGCCAACAAAGCCCTCTGACGAGGACCACATGAATTGCACAAGGCGATCCAACTGGCAGTACGATACCCAAGACACGAAGACACTTGACTGGCGGCCCGTCTGGATGGCCCGTCTTCGTCTACACTTCAAAGTTGCCAACCGACGCACACGTCTCCACTCATCTACTCATCCTGATGAAGGATCTCCTTGA
>NW_020170461.1:115947-117303 GCF_000524195.1 Echinococcus granulosus | reverse complement strand
CATCCTCTTAACAGCAGCAACGAAGCATCAAAGCCTCGTTGTCCGCAAGCATGATCTCACTTTACTTCGTTTTGGCTGTCGGAGCGATCAAGTACATCGGTTCCACAAATTCCCTGCACTTTCAAATCCAGCCAAGCTCCAAACAACCACCACTCTGCTGTCTGCCAACTCTCCGGCAATCGTATTATTGTCAACTGCAGTTTTAGCATGCATGCATTCATCCCTCGCATGAGCGCAACGCCTTCGGTCACAAAGATGGACACTGTCGATGCCACTCATGCAGCTGCAATACTCACACCGAAGAGCACGAGCAATGCTGCCGAAATATGCCGAAGATAGCTTGTAGCTTACTGAGTGCCATGTATGCTCTCCAGAACAACGCACCTAACAGCCTGCATTTCATCACTAACCGCCTCAATTGCTGCATAAGAAGAGATGACAACTGGACACCGTCTCAGGCAACGCTGTCATATGAGGAGGACAAACCACCAGTCATCGGACCACTCGAAGCGCCTCTCGTGTATGGCATGGGCAGCAGTAAGTCCCTGGACAAACGTGGTGTTGTGTAACCTTCCACCGTACATCGCTTGCCGAGACGTGCTTCACTACCAAATCCAACGTCAACTTAATTGACATCTGGCCTTGACAGCCTCGACACGTCCACACAAACAAGTGCAACCAAGTACTAACCCAACAAATCTGCTCTCTGTACTCCGCCGATGACAGCTGTCGTGTTCAGGGGACAACAACGTCAAACAGCGCATCCACACAGGCGGTGCGTTTCATCACGGATAGGCAACCACTTCACCTACCCTGCAACGACCTCAAACACTCATTCCAACTTCCTGCTTCATCATGCATTATCGACGGCCTCTTGATGTGGCGTCAGCCGCGTGGAATCCATTGTCGGAAGTTGCATTTACTGACCACGAACAGACGAAGATATTGCCAACTCGGTGGAAGCTGTCTGCATTGCCAACGAGTAGCAGAGAATCTTCGAAAATCCTCACCTGCACCTTGAGCTCAGGCAGAGCAACTGTGGTTGCAACTTCACCTCACTCGCTTCCGACAGCTCAACCGATATCGTGTCGCAACGTGATTTGGTGTATGGCATTTCAACGTGACCAAACACAGCATCTGTAGGCCCTGCTACGGTCACTAGGGTACTACAAGGCCTGATTGAGGTTCTCAGCTGACCTGGGCTTCCTCCGACGATGGCCACAAACAGCGAGACACAGCACCGTGACTGTTGTTGTCGAGGCACATTCGCTTGTCGTCTATTTACAAAACACAATGAATGAGTAAACATCCATGCTAAACGCCGCCTTCATCTGACCCGTGATAGTCATTGCAATT
>NW_020170461.1:91150-115847 GCF_000524195.1 Echinococcus granulosus | reverse complement strand
AAGCTGAATAGGTGTTACCAACGCAAGCACAAAAATAATGCCCCGTGTATGGGTCCGTTTTATATCATTCTGATATACGCGACCAATCGGCTACGCCGTTACATTTCCCATGCCATGTCCGCCACTTGCAAATACGTGTCACTTACTCGGATTATCCAAGTATTTGGAGCAAATCCAATGATTGTGGCGTTGTGTCTAATGCCCATGAGATGTTTGCCAATAGTTTAGATGAACAGAACTTGTAGTTTAAAAGTTTCCTTTTGATTTAGTAACTGGCCATATGGAAGCCTTGTCAATACACTTCCACAGGGTGTAATGATCCTCGGGACACCCCACAAGTTCCTAGCCACTTCTCTACGTCAACATTACATATTCTGCCCGTTTTTAATGACTTTTTTGTCTCTATAAAAGGCCTTAGGCACTGCCACATTTTGCCACGAAAGCAGTCCTGGAAGAGCGATTTAAAAGTGGCTTTTATTTACATTGGTACTGCATTTTTCCAAATATTCCCAAATCATACAGTTTTTAAGAATTCGCAGATTAATCTGTTATCAAAACTGTCTCTATGGTATCGACACTATTTTAAAAATGTGCTTCTTATGCTGTCATGACATGTGATAGTAATAAAGTGATGTTTTGTTCTGCATTATTGACATGGCACTGTTCAACGAAGTGAAAATTGACAATGCCAAAAATTGGGATTATGATCTAACTGCGGCAGCTGAAAGTGTTTTCGCTTTTTTAAACTAAGTTCTTGTGAAATTCTCTTCCTTATTCTTTGTGTGTATGATAAATAAGTGTAATACGATAGTGGTTTATTCCTCGGCCCTGGTGGGGCGCCACTTTTGTACTTTGAATTAGCCCCCTTGTACCTCGCTGGGTGAACTGGCCTTTTGGGCCATGCCAATAGCCCAGATACCTGCTCCGTGCTGAATATATATATTCTGCCCGAGTATTATGTCTTCTTTCGGCTTCAGGGCGTCTCGGGACACTACAATATAGCATATCTCTGTGGCTTTAAGGTCATTTTTTTGGTCACAAATCCTCCTGAAATTCGCCTTTATTATCTCAAAATTCGATAAACGTGTTGACATAGCCGGCGTCCTAAGTTCTTATATAATTCCTATCAATATGGAGGTAGATTATTATAACTGCATAGAACATGTGTGTTGCAAGCATAGTCAGGGAGTTGTCCCCAGAGTAAATACGAAGCGCAGCCACAAAAATTAAAAGCATTAAAATGCAAAGACCAATGGAACATTAAATCGTTACTTTACCTTTGGGGAGATTACATGCCAATGCTTTTTCCACAATATCGTTGGGCTTTGTCTCTATCGCATACTTTCGACTTAATTTTTTCATTTATTTTCGTTTTTTCTAAAGCATTTGTTTGGTATGTAATTTGGTTTATTTTTCTTTTTGTGACCTTTACAACTTCGTTTGACTGCTTTGAACCTAGTACTTTGGATGGCCCAGGACTAAGCATGGGTTTGAAAGAAAAGGGCAGTCATCTTCGTTTTCCATCCTATTTTAAAAAAATGGACAAAGATTTATTGTTTGGAGTAATGACTGTTGTTGGTGTTACTCTTCTCCATCACACATTTGGGTTTCTATACGCTAGCAGTAAGGGGACTAATTTCTCTCCATATGTTATTTTAGGTGATTTGGTTCCATACCTTCAAGACTATTTTAATACCTCATCTGGCGCAATAACCTTTTATACTAGCTCACTTTTTGCCTGCGAAGCAATATCTACACCTCTTGGGGCCATGCTCTCCCAAATTATTGGTTTCCGTTGGTCTACATTTATCTCAATATTATTGACTAGGTAATTTGACAACACACGTTTTATTAATTTCCTTATTTCTACGATCACAAATGGTTTAGTTGTGTTTATTTTTTTGCGCAGAGTAAGGAAGTAAAAACTCTCATTGAAATTTTGTTCAGCTTAATAGTTTTCTTTTATTTATGTTCGAACTTAAGAACTGAACTTCATCATGCACAGACTTTTGAATTATTTTTTAGATTAATCTTTTAAAGTGACAAAGGAATTTTTAGGTTGTTATCACGGTTTTTATATTTCTACATTTAAGCCCTTTGATTAGGAAGCTTGCATAGCTATAGATATTATGTTTGTAGGAATGTAAAGTATATAAATAACCCAAAATTTTTTGCTAGTTAATTTTTAGGGGGTTGTGGACTTATTTTAGCTAAGAAGTTTGCTTGTTCTGTCCGCTTGTCACCTAAATTTTGTAATCAAACTTACACACCTTGCATAGTCCACATATATTTATGTGTGTTTTTCTTGTGAGATAGCTATCATTACAGAGTGTTTTTGATAGCATTTCCTTATTTTGTAACTATTTAGCATCTACATTTATATTAGACCATCGGTACTCCTTTGTAAGTACAAATTTCCCCATGATGGACTGCAGTTACTCGTGCGCGGATCCGTGTGTTGATTCTCAACTAACTTATTGATGCGATAGTTGTTACCACTCAAATTGCACCACCGATGAGATCCATGGCGTAATTCGGATGGTGGGACGGGCCTATAGAGCTGCATCAGCTGTCTTTCTAAACGGATGTTAGAACGACATATCCTATTGTCTTAGCTCTTGGCTTAGTCACACTGCCCAATTATGCTGGATCTTTTCTTTTGTCGAAGACAGGGCTAAGCCCTAACCTGGTATGCTTGAGTCGATTGTTGAAATCCGTGTCCGCCGCGAAGGATTGAAGGTCTACCATCAGTGCAAATTTCTGCTGTAAAACACGGCCCATTTTGGAAACGTATGATTGTGCAAACCATCTAGATTCCGGTAGCGAATTGTGGTGTCATCTCCTCATGGATCGACTGCATCTTCTAAATCACGGGTTAGATCACGACCTCCTCCCACCTAAAGTGTACAATTTGGCAATCACACGGATCATTATATCATCCAAGTTTCATATTCGATCACCTTTAAGGATTGCGTTGCTCTTTACTATTGTTGATTTTCATAATTTCTTTGAAAGGCTTATTTTTCATCTTTATTAAATATTCACAATTCTTTTCTAGTGGTGGTCTTCTCCTCTCACAATTAACATTGAACTATGGCTTGGGGCCCCTTATTTTCACGAGTTCTATAATGTTTGGCTTTGGAATCGGCGCTTCTTACTCTGTTTTGTATGCTGTTGCTACAGCTGTACGTCATTTGTCCCTTACTAGGTTTTGCTTAGTTAAAATTATAATCTTATTTTTCTGTTTTTAGTGGTTTCCAAATCACAGATCCATTATTGTTGGAATCATTGCGTCTGGGCTGGGTTTGGGTGCTTTAGTTTTGGTACCCATTCAAACTGCGGTTATCAATCCGAACAACTTACAAAACTTCACTCAGTATGCATCCATTGTCTTTTAAAAATTGCCTCTAAAATTTATTTACAATGGGATTCCTTGTTTTTTCTTTAGCCCCGAGGTTAAGAACAATATTCCGAAAGCTTTTTCTGTTCTGGGTGGATTTATCCTTTGTCTTCAAATAATCGGGTTTGCTTTACTCCGGGAAAAACACTCTGATGTAAATTTGCTTATTATTATACGGGTTTTTTCTTCCAGATCACAACGTCAAATAACTTTCTCGTTATTTAGGTTGAAATGTCTATTGAGTTGTCTACGATTGCGTAAGTGTAATGTACATATGGGCAAGGAACGTGATAGACTATTAGCTAATTTTTTTAATTTTAGTGATTCTCAAACCGTTGAAACAGTGATGGAGAATGAGAAGTACGTGCAAACAATGCGAAGAGATGTTTATCTTATATTATTATTCCATTTTTACAGGGAATTAATTGTGAGAAATTACACGACGCTGGAGGCTCTCAGAACCATCGACTTCTACCTCGCCTTTCTTATCAACTTCTTTAACTCAGCCCTAACTGGGCTGACCTCATCAACCGTGAAGGTATGAAGTACTAACTGAAATTCAAGTTAGGCTACATTTAGCTGTATCGATACATAACTCCTAATGTATTTACTGTTTGATTTTCGGTTGGAATACTCCTTGTTCCTTGTTTTGCATTCTCTATTTGGACGTTCTTTTTTAGACTTATGGAAGAGATTGTGGATTTGATAATAATTTTCTCGTAATAGTTCTCACTTTGAGCTCAGTCTTCAATTGTCTGGGTCGACTAACATGGGGTATCATTGGCAACCGATACTCATTTAAGGTGAATTTTGTAAACACTAATTACTCATCTCGGTTTACTTGCCCTCTCGTCTTCATGACACATAATGGCTTTCCATTGCTCCTGCTCTAGGGTCCATTAATCATTCTTCAAATTGAATGGGCCTCTCTGTGGTTCACGTATGGTTTCGTTACGCAAGTGGGTGGTACTGCAGCCAAAGCACTTTTTGCGATTTGGACTTTCCTTCTATACACCTGTCTGGCTGCTAACTTTGTCCTCATTCCCAATCTGGCAACTCGGATTTTTGGACCCAGAAGCATGCCAACCATATTTGGCCTGCTATTTGCCGCAATGGTTCGTGATTTGCAGACTTAGATCTCAGTTCAAAATTCTTTTTAACTCCAGCTAATTCTAACCATTTTCCTTCGCCTTCATAATCTTCAATTTGCCAACTTTCTTCTTGAAATTTGTGCACATTTTTAAAGGATAAGACCAAAATTGTACATTACTTCAGAGAGGTGTTTGCCGTTTTAGGCGCCCAGTACACTCATCCTGTCCGGAGTAATTGCACATTTCGATATTCGTGGTCAGTGGGTTCCCATTTACTGCTCTGGGGCAGGTTTTGCAGTTATAGGTGAGTCTTGGCTAATAGCTGCTCAATAGATCTGTTTGTAGGTCTTATCCTCACCCTCTTCTTGCGGGATCCAAATGGAGCGTGCACAGCATGGACAAATTCCTGTGCCAGAGTTTGCGACTGCTGCCGTTGTGATCCCAAGGAGGAAGATGTTTGGAATAAAACGGAGATATCTGACAAAAAGGAATTTAATTAAGTCAACTATTAGCAAAACATTCCCACTTAAAGCCTGAGTTTGCCATCGAATGAGTTTCCTGCAAAATGGAGCTCCTGTTTGCAGCACTCCTTGGAATTTAAACATCCTTCCAAGGACTTTTTTGTTGGAAATAAATCACTTTTGCTTTAAAGTTAAATGCTACTTTTGCGTAACTATTGCAGATTTAAATCATTTGCGTGGGTATCGGTTAGTGCATGGCTTAGTTGAATCAGGTCAAGTGAAACCACGATATTTAACATGGTGAATTCAAGTTTTCATTGATATATATACAAGCACATATTGCGACATGTAATTCAATAGAGCATGTGGTATCCATTGCTTGTGGCTCTCTATTCATCAATTTTTCCATGAACCGTGCCCATCGCATTAGGAGGGTCCATGCAGAGATAAAGTTGAGGGCTAAACTACAACGCCTCGAATCGCCCAGTAGATAGTGAAGATCTGCTACTAAAATGCATAAGCCTGACAAGGTGTAGCCATGAAGGGGCGATAGACGAGACCAATCAGAGAGTCGCAACCATAGAGACTGAAAACTGTACGGTTCAAATAATAATCAGTCTACCAAAGGGTACCAAAGGGTATTTCACCTTTCTTGTCATCATCATCAGAGTTATTGTTGAGCAAAAAGAAAATAACAATTTCACCCCCTTTCCACTCTACATTGCTAGCCACCCCTAATCCTTAGGGACAATTGCACAAACAAGAAGATGGCTCTTTTATCCACCTCATTTCCTTTTCCTGGTAATCAAATTCCTCTAAAAGGCAGTTATAAATGTCCCAAAAGAGTAAGCGGTGATCAAATGAAACTACTCCTTTTAATTCTTTGCCTGCACTTTAAGAAGTCATGTTTCTGTTACGGTATGACACGCATTAATAAGTATTGTCCGATTGCAATCCTAACTTAGGCGATTCATTTACTGATCCGCACCTCGTAGCATAGAAGCCATTCAGTGCTGGGAGCATTCGGACAGATTGTGAATCGTCCACTCCTTCCTGGACGCTCGGTCAAAGCGCCATTATTTGCTATCGTTATTCGACTGCATACCAGGAGAGAAACCCCGTCCTAGGATGGTACAGTCGAATCGACAGACGCTTCTAGGCTAAAGCATTTTAGGTAGCAGTTAAAAGGAAGGGTACGCTTACACCTGTTGCACAAGGTTTTTAAAAAAGAAACAAATGCTGTCTTTAATCGTTGATGTTTGTTTCACTTTTGTACAAACTCGATTCAAATGCCCCTTGGATAGCATGGAGTATTTAACCTCTTCCGAACTGTAGCCTTCAATACTACGTGATTTGTCCCGCAAATGCTGACAAATTGTAGAAGTTTGTTGCGAGATTTGTTTGAAATAGGCACAGGATGGGAGGGCTAAAAATATAAAGTGCCTAGACTGAACTCCGCAGGAGTAGAAGGGAGACCGAGACGCTAGTACTGGTGCATTCTACTTTTGGTATTTGAGTAAATTTTGTTTCTCACATTCATGATCTTCTTTAGCAAAAATTACTTCAATGCCAGGGAAAAGTAAATTCGCTTACTGCATATGCATTCATTCAGCTTAATCATTGTCCTTAGTCTCGTAATTTGCAATTAAAAACTAGACTTCATGTTTTCATAATTCTGCCCTATGGAATTGTGTAAGATACTTGAACAAGTTTTTGGCTTGCAGGCAAAACTAGTAAGCATTTGTTTTAACATTACTTTGAGGTGTTGACCTCCTGGGTTACTGTACTTAGGATATAAAAGGCACTACCACGAAAGGTTCGTGGTGTGGAAGAGGTAAGGCACCCGATTTGTCTCTAGATTTGATTTTTTACAGTGGAACGAACACTTAGCCTTATACCCTTAGTCAGGATTACAGGCAAGATTAGGAAATAAGCCGTGTGGCCTAGTCTATTTAATATTGAGCATGTCATCTGCATTTAACAGTAAAAGAAATACATTTCTCCCACCATCATTAAAATGGTTGAGATTCGAACGATGATAGTTCAGATTATTAATAAAAGCAACGGTAGGTTAAAATCGAACTCATGTGATATCCGGGTGTTGAACTGAAAAAAACCATCATGATGTAGATTGCACACAAGGTATTTCACTCAGCTACCCGCCTTAACAGGGCTTAGGACCACAGGTGCTTTGGGAGCTATTAACTTTATTACTGGACAGACAGATGAAAAAAAGTGGTTTGTAAATATATTTCACTAAATAAACTTTGCACGCTCATTTATTCTCGTTTTACAGTGCGCAAATCATCTAAACGCATTAGATTGAAAGGTAAGCCTGCTGGTTCGAACATCTGAATTTGCTCCCCCGTTACTGCCGAATGACCTTGCAAAAGTGTTAAATTTTACAAAAGCAGCTGTCCATCTCAAAATACGATTCATTTTATAGTTTTTTATCCCACCTTATGCCAAGCATGGTATTGAGGCACACTACTTAATTACAAGTTCATGAGTTCTAAAAAGCACTCGCCAAGTTTGACAAATAGCTGGAAGAAGGTTGGTTAAACTAGAAAATTATGGGTGGTGAATGTGGTTTTGTTACCTTCATACTGTATTTCAGACATTTCACTAACCTAATAATAGGTACCAGTAATTTCCGCCCTTAGGGCAACGTTAGTTTGAAAATTCTGTTATAGACTTGCATTAAAAATAGTGTTTGAAACCAATTTTACGTCTTTGTTAAGTCAACTTGACAAAGTTGCCCCAAGGTTGGCGCGCAATTAGGTGAATCCACCCCGTGTTTGGGGTAATTTGTTTTTGGATAGAATTCTAATGGCCTTTTTAAAAAGGACAAGGTAAATGCACCAACTGACAAGAGACTATGTGAAATATGACAGAAGCCTAATTAAGACAAAGTAAAAGAAGGTAAAAACCCATTTTGTTTCATTGTGGTAATGTACTTGATTTTTGCTCGTAGCATGATTAGTCAGAATTAAAATAGTTGCAATTTTGAGGGACACTGTCTCTCTTTTTTAGGACAAACATATTTTTAAGTGGTTTTTTCACTTTTTGCAAATTGTTGTATTTGTTTGTGTTGCTATTCCTATATAGCAATGCAGACCCATTGCTATACACAGACTATCACAGCTTAAAGTAATAAGTCGTGAAACATTTGTTTAGTCTTTTGATAAATTCATTGTTGCTACAAGTTGGTTCGGGATTGTTTACTGCAGCCAAGGTATTTTGTTTGGTCCACAAGTATGGTTTATTTTTGTTTACCATTAGTTCCAATTTTTACTTTTTAGTTCTTCGACCGGAAACTTGCTAAAAATCTTTGCCTGCTGCATTGGAAAACTATGTTTTTTGGTTTTGTTTACACATTTAAATAACACTTAGTTGATTCCATGACTACGAGCGGATTAGGATTTGAATCGTTTACTAGGATTATAATTGTTTCTGAATTCTTTGCTGCTATTGTGCAAAGAGGAGTCTCACCGATTCATTAGAGACGTGTATGCTAACTTTGCTTTGGCATTTAGTGCAACTACGACGCCGTGAAGTGTCGGGTGGCAATGAATAAAATGACACTTGAAGATTATGTGGTGAGTATGCATTTTTAGTGATCGCGAATCCTATAAAGACATTTCAAAACAAGCCTTTCATAAGGTGCACCAGAAGATCGTCTGAGTTCCTTCAGATTGCAATGTGATTGTAAATTCGACGAATATTTAGAATTCTTTCCAAACCAAAAGGCTCTATGTCTACTAGGGATTTTTTGCCTATTTGTACTAAAATACTTTTGTATAAAAGTAAGTAGGTTGACTGATTTGCCTTATATACTAACTGCAAAACACTTTTAACAAGCAATGCCTTCCCTATTTTCCCCTAGCAACCTAAATTCTAGCATTTTGCTTGTTTGGTATATACACTTCCAAATATGTGACGGATTAATGCAGTGACATTGATTCATCTCGTTTTTTCATTGTTTATTGACCACTCTTTTGTTTCTTTTTTGGTGTATTTAATGGCAGGTTTTAGGAGGTTTTCGTGGTTGCTGAAGAACCCTCCCTTTTTTTTACAAAACACTGTTATTTAAAATAATTAGGACATAATAATTTATTTTCATTTTGCCTTATTTTTAAAGTCCACATTGCATGAGGGAAGTGGAAGCACTCCAAACTGTTGTGCCTCAGATTTGCCGACACCCAGAAATATGCGAGGCGTAAGTTCCAATTAAATTTGGTATGCATATTTTGTAGCATTTACAATGGTTAAGGTCCTGGAGTTTTGAGTTCGAAATGAATGAGAACTAGGAGTACATAATGACGAGAGACGAGCATTTGAATATGCGGCCCCACATTTGTTGACGCAAAGGCATTTCGATCACTACGTCATGCAGAGTCAGGATTAACATTGCTGACCTACGTGAAAGGATGTAAATGCTTTTACGTGGTAGTGTGTAGTTTCGATTTTTGACGTATTTTCTCCCATTTACTTACCTCTTTCTAGCGTAATATTTGTGAGGAACTGATCAATCAAGAAGCACCTAATCAAGGTAGTAATTATATAATGGGTTTTGTTATCTCAACCAAATCAACTTGCTCCATTCCATTAGTATTAAAAACCTCCTCTAAGTGAAGAACCTATCTACCTCAGATTACTAGCCCTTCCAGCTAAGCGATTAGCATCTCACTAAGTGTCGAAGAATGTTAATGTTGCTTCTTCAGTTGTCAATAAACATTTCTCTGTACACTGTTTTAAGATGATCTCCCCTATGCAACTGCAACAAAGTCCAATACGTCAAAACGTCAAGGAAGTCGATCCGTAGATGTAAGTCTGCCTTGTTAATTTTTCATTGATTTAATGAAGGTCCTAATTTGGCGGATGGTCAAATAATTTTGTGTAGTTTATGGATTACCTGGCCGCGAAGATTTGAAACGTGTCGGGATATTAAGTATGGATTTGATTGCATGTATGTAGACATAGATCGGCATGCATCAGTAACTTGGTTTGGTACACTCCATAAAGCTCTCTTCAAATTGTCCCTCAATTTCAAACCTCATATCTTCAAAATTCGGTTGAAGTTAGTGTATGCAAAATTCGAGCTTATAACTTACACGGTGTGAGTATGCTTGGCGTCACAATCAAAAAAGTTTTACTAACACTGAAGCTGGTGCTGTAAATTACATGATGTGGCGCACGTTGGCAAAGCGTGGTGCAATTATGTACTGGTCTTGGAGCATTCTATCACTGATCAGTTAGTGTAGGGTTGTCATACCAATCCTGTGACGTGTAGCCATTAGCGATGAAAG
Organism: Echinococcus granulosus; assembly: GCF_000524195.1. Classification (NCBI taxonomy): domain Eukaryota; kingdom Metazoa; phylum Platyhelminthes; class Cestoda; order Cyclophyllidea; family Taeniidae; genus Echinococcus; species Echinococcus granulosus. Next base: position 105,586 of record NW_020170461.1, on the reverse strand, counting down.
AGCGCCTCCTAGAGTGTCATGGCACAACACGGAGCGATTGTGCTTTATGGGGATTTGTCAGTCAAGTCACACCCTATAACTCCCTATTTTTTTTCTTCTGGATTTGCGGAACTGCACAAAAACCAAGCCAAAAACTAATCCGCGATGTTTTGGTGTTACATTTATTAGCTTTTTTCATGTAAAGCATCAGTGAAGCATGGACTATCTGTTAGCGTTTTTATCCGGTTAAATGCGATTTTGTTCACATTCTTTTTACTCATCCTGCGTTGTCAAAGGCTTCACCTTCAGTTGCACATCCGACATTTACTGAGGCCCACCTTAATCACTGTCATACCTAATTGGATTAGTAAGTACATTTTACACTCGTCTTTGAATGATTGTGCTAACGAGAAATGATTTTTTTAGAGAAAGTCCCCCTGGATCAGCACGGTCTACCCAGCCTTCTTCCTAATCCCGTACCCGGTAAACGCTGTGATTCCACACATGAAGCCTGTGTTGTATCCATTTGTAATATCTTTACTGTTACACTTTACCAGTTGCGGAAGCGCATACTTTCTACTGCCCATTTTCTACCATTTTAGTGCAAACACTTGATCGTCAATGCAACCCTGTCAATTTCTTCACCCACGTACCTGTCTGCGTGATGCAAATTATTTACTTAATACCTCCTTCCCAAATATCGAACACAAACGAAAATTGGTATCCTAGCGTCATGTCTACATTCCATAACTGGCCACTCGGCACTAGCAAACATTTGATTTAACACCTTCCTTGACTTTACCCTTGAAATCCATGTGGCAAAGCAACTTCTATTGCAGTAAAGTGGTGTACCATGCAAGTACTACATAAGCGACTTACATTTCTGCCTAATTCTGCCCCCTCCCCCTTGAGCGTTTTTCATTATTAAACAACATTAACGAAGGTGAGAAATTTGCTTTTTGCCATGGGTGATGTTGCTTCGTCTTAGAAGTCTTTGTAAAGCGATTTATTACAGCAATATGCATCGGTTCTTTGTAAAATACAAAAGCCTGCTCAGAAATGCATTGCTTGGTGGTGTACATTTGGACCTTTATTTCGTCCTGATATTTTAAAACATTTCTAAAAATGCAATAGAATTCCCACTGAATCGGACTTTGAGACGGTGTATTCAGCATTCATACATTACCCAATGCCTATGATGGTTGTCAGAAGTGTTCCAGCTGTGATAAAACCTAAGCTTTGGGTATCGTGGTACAATGACTCTTAAATTGCCTATTTATGTCAAGCTTGGAGCATTAGAAGTTTTAGAATTGTCCAATCTTACGCTGGAGCTCTCGAATATTTTGTCGCATTTCTTCAATGTTCTTTGCCTGAAACGGTAAAAAGGGTAGGGGTCACTAGTTAGGCGGTTGCAATGCAGACTTCATCTGTGCGGATTGATACACGAGTTGTCACCATTCAAAATTTCAGATAAATTGCACTTAAAGGCAACATAGACGGACAAATACAACCCCACAAGAGCATCGAAATGTCATTTTAATATAGATCAACCTAAATTTTTCTGGAAAAGTAGGCTATGGGGTCGTCACGAACATTAATGAAAAGAAAATTAATAGAAAAAAACTAGGCTTGCGTTATCATGGTGATAGGGCTCTCGTCTCTACCAGATATCAAGAGGAATGGACTGAAATAGGTCAGCACGTGAGAGGAGGCAAAAACTCACCGAAGGGAAATCCCTATTTGTTCTAAAGTTCGCCGCACACTTGTCGAATACGTCTAGTCGAGCGGTTAGTCGTTCCACTTCATCCAACATATCATTCAATTTGAGTTGCAAGTTGTTGATTCTTACTTTTTGTTTCTTTACAACTGAAGGCGTATAATTCGGGAATGATTTAAAGCACTTCTAATCAATCATGCATTTAGGATATGCAAACATTAATTTCTTGATATACCATGATGGAATAGAGTATCAATCATCTTTATTATGAATGAAATCAAATAAACGGTGGCATACACTTTTACATGAAGATTCTCTTAAATAATTTCCAAGTAAATTCTATCAGCGGTTATTGCAACCCCATGCTTTTGGCATCGGTTATTTGTGGCTTGTGAGATTATGAACCTTTAGTTGGTATCTTTAATCTACCTATATTTACTGTCACCAGAGGATTTTACATTTAAAAATTCTACTGCCAAAAATGCATTAAAAGTGAGTTACTTACAAATGTGTAAACTAAATATGGGTGATGCGGTCAAAGCTAATCTCCCCTGCTTTCACTCTTACTGTTGAGCTATTTATTAATGAACTGCTGCCTATTTTGTGATATTGAGGAAGGACTGTATTATAACGGTAAACACTGTGTTATAAATTTAGGGAACACGCAAACTCACCGGCTTGCGTAGTCTCTTTTTTCTCTGTAAAATAAAAGCAATTGACAAACTTCATATTTGCACATATGTATGTACAAACTAGTCTTGACTGACATCATGATGGGAAGACGACAACACAATGAAAAACGCCACATTACAATTAAGTTAAAAATGCAAACTCACTATATTCCTCCATCTGTATTTCCTCTACAAATGGTAAAATTTTATTAAAATGCTAATATTAATTTGGCAGTAATTCTAACTCATTAGTTATAATCTGTCGGTCGTCTCTGCCAAACCCTTTTGTGTTTCCCATATACATGAAAATTCGAAAGCGGTGATGATGTCGCGAAGCCTACACCTTGTCAACACTTTAATACGTTCAACCACGAAATATGCCGCGTTTCGGCATTTTCACTACGATGGCAATTAACGTTCAGTGGTTGTATGAATAGGCAGTCTTAAATACCCCAAGCTATTGATTTGTAAAAAGCAGGACTAGAGTTATGTTATTTTACTAAACAAAACTACCATATAAATTAAATTCGTAGGCTTAAGACCGTTTTCCCTTACAAAAGCATACAGAAATAGCCCAATTGAAGCACAATTTTTATCGCAGTACCGCAGAGCAGTTAGAAATTTCTACAAGTAGCTACCCAAGCGTTAATAGGATCTAGAAAAGCGTAGGCTCTCTAGTTGATAAAATTGTTGCATTAAAAGTGACTTTAAACCAACTTAATTGCTACTTAACCTTCAAATTTTAAACGTGTTAAAAACCGGGTTTCAGGAATGTATAAAATACCAGCAATTAAAGTCATCTTTTGACCCATAGCTACAACCGGTTTACAGTAAAGAATACTACCACTAATAAGTGTTTTTTTTTTAACTTTTTGAAGGTTTATAAAATCGTTCATCAAAAATTGCTCCTTAAAAGCTTTCGCATGGTAATCTTATGTTAATTTCTATGCAAAAGAGTGTGTAGGCAACGAAATACACTTGTGTAGCTATTTTTATGTGTGCAAACACGGCTAAAATTAAACATTAATTTCTGTTTAACTTAAGTAGTGACAATTTAAAGAAGTTGGTGGCGCCAAAAGACAAGATGGTAAGGGAATGGTATTAATTGTAATCTATATCATTAATCATGCATTCAGGCTGTCATAAATGATAAGAAAATCAACAACTTGTGCAGAACAGAAAATTATGCTGTTATTTACATGCCTGGAAATCTCGACAATGATGGACGGGCGGACTCCAAAAAGCCTTTGTAAACCGCGCTGTCTTCAAGGTTGCGGTTTTGTCTGCTGTCCCTCATTGCAAACGCAGTGCTCCAGCAAATGTGATTTGTTTGTAGCTTGTTATGTTTTCTGTAAAAATCCTATGATGCAATATTTTACAACTAAAAAATATTTGTGGATATAGCGGATAATATAGTTTTAGATAATTACTCATATCTATCGAGTGGCACGACAGATGGAAGTGTAGCGTAATACGATGGTGGTTTATCCCTCGGTATTGGTGAGGCTCCATTTCTGCACTTTGAATTAGCTTTCTTGCTTATCGTTGGTTGGTCTGGTCTCTGGGTCGTGCCAGTATTCCAAACACCTTATCTATGCTGAATACATATATTCCGCCCGTACATAGTATCTTCTTTCGTCTTCAGGGAGTCTTGGGACGCTACAGTAGCTCTCTGACCTCTATCTGAGGTCACAACGAGTGTTGTCAGGAAGTTATTCCATATTTAGCATGCAGAAGGACTGAGAGGCCTTGAATAAAGCCTAACACTAGAGCCATAGAACCATTATGATGTATAGATTTTGCTGTCGCTTTATTCCATTTTATTTATGCTCACTAGTTGTTTAAGTATCTTTAGGTTATAGGAATTGTAAAGGAAGCGTAATTTGTTGGCATAGCTTGTCCTTCTTCGTATAAACACTTTGCCGTCCATATCAGCTGTTAAGTACTGTCTACCAGCATAACTAACACTATTAATCATGGTATAGTACTAACACTTCTAAATAGGTTCCCTTCTAGTTGCCCTTGGTTTTAAGAATAGGGTTAAGTTTTGTATGTTTTAACGCACCTTGTTCTTGCTATAAATGAGCTAGTTTTCCTTGTTTCTGGGACATCCTGCATCCTAAGTTCTTTTGAGTTATGCTCTTGATTGTATCAGCGGAGAAGTAAGTGTGCATAGTTTCCCTTGTAATAGATAAATGCCACCGGTAATTTGCACTTACGCTAAAGAATAATTGGATGACAAAGAAGAGGACATGTCACCACTTATGGCAATAGTTAATTGTTCCATTTCTCCCCATGCTATTTAGAAGTTCCACTTTGGGGCGATTTTTGGGCAGGTGTATAAGGCAGGCGAGTAACACGCTTTCAAAAATACAATTAACCAAATCTAACAGTGTTTTCGATGGAGTGATTTTTACTATGTAACGCTGTTTCACCAAGAATTAAGTGCTTTATTAAAAGTGGAACTCTCGAGGTTGCCATAAAATCTCTTGAGGCATTAGTGATTGCTTTTCCCACCTGTTTTTTGGAAACCTAGATGTTCATCTTTTAATAGATCTGGCTGTCCTTTTAGGGTCTGACACGGTATCTCATCGAGTTTATCAAAGGCCTGTTAAATTTCTCATTTCCTTCTTGGCTGTACTTGACTCTATGGTGGTTCATTTTAGTTTGTTACCCTTACCTTAGGATACCGAAATACACTGTTTCACGGAGCACGATGTCCCCATGGTTGTTGTTTCAAAGCACTGCCCATTAGTGTGATGCCATCAGAAGTTAATAGTCTTCATCCCTAAACCAGTCGCTATTGCTCAAACCAACTACTAATGTACCCTCGAATTTAATAGCCCTAATAATCTGATGCCCTCCATTTAGCCAAATATTGATATCATCCTAAGGGCCGAATATGTCTATTTCCAAGGTCCCTCATCCAATTTCGCCCTCTTTTTCATTTTGCATATTAGATGTACAAATGTGATTGGTTAAATGCCAAATGGCCAAATGCATTCACGCCCCATGCCTTAGTTACCTGGCGAGAAGTCGATTTTCTACAGACTTTGACATTTTCTCAACTTCTCGTTTTATAGTTCAGATTGTGCCTATTTATTATGGTATGTCCAATGTTTTCATACCACAATGGCACGATTAAGGTCGGGTTTTTATACCTAACCTTACCATAGCTCCTATTAATCTATGTTAGCTTTCATCCTCTGATATAATATTGTTCCGCTAAAGGGAAATGTATCAAAAGCTCTTTGATACATTCAAACTGTCTTTCGGTGTTAAAAATAGCATAAATAATGGTTATTAAGGCAAATAGAAGGCTTGCTGGCTTTTAAAGTTGAGCAAGGGAAATAGGTTCTCAGCGGTGTACAATTTTGGAGGCAGAGGAATACCTGTTTACCTCATGTGCAAATAGAGCCTCGGACCCTAGTCATAGCCGCCTCTGGTTCCTTCTTCGTTGAGTTAGACCATGTTGTATTTCCCTTTATCTCCTTTGTGAATTTACTTGCTGATTGTGTGCAGAAGTGGTTCTCCCAAAAACACACAATTATTATCCTCCAAAAGGTGAGATAATACCTCTAACTGTAATTCAGAAACGGGATCATGCTAGGTCATGAAACGTCAACGATCAGTGAGATTGAGAATACCAAACTTCTACATCGCTATCATTGCCCACCTACCTTATAAACTAGTTACATTAAGATGTGTGCTCTTGGTACTTTGAAATTGCAATGGCTTTGGTTTTCTATTCTCTGTAAGATTTTGCAGCTACTGAGGGAAAATATTGTCAAGGGAAAGAAATTGGATTTCTCGGAAGGGATCTGTAGTGAACATTTGTCGCACTGCAATTTAAGGACTTTGGATCTGATGATACATCGAGAAATTCGTAAATTTAATCTCTAGGATCTTCTACAATGTTGCTTTAACAGGTATTCTGGGAAAAAATCTATGCGTATAAGGAAAGGCAATTTACAATTAAATCTAATCACATTTAGAACTAAAACTCTAGTCCCGCTTTCCCCTTTCAACCACTTTACGCTGACACATCAGACGCTCAACTTCACACATCCCTCCCCCACCCTACCCTTTATCTTCGGTAGTAGCATACCCTTTTGAAATTTATACCACTAATAGTCATTATCATCCAATCAGAACACAGAGCAATTCCGATTGCACGAGTAATCTTGGGTGGCGATGTAGTCAACCAATTGGATTTAGGGGTGTGTATTAAGCATTGTATAAATTTCCTCCCTTTCGATCCTCCTCACCTTGGTTAATTATTCTCCATGGCGACGGAGGGTGGCGTACATGGGGCTCTAGCTGTTGTAGCAGCATTTTTAATACACCTTTCATTCGGATGTATGTACGCAACAGGTAAACTCTTCACCTTTTTTAAACCTCGTGCACAGGCAATATGATCCCCTATGTTGCTTCGTATGTTGTGAAAAACTTCAACCCGGAGTTCAATAATGGTTTAGTAGTTTGGATGACAGCTGCTCCTCTTATGACACAGGGAGCATCCATGCCACTTGGGGGTATCTTGGCTCCCAAAATGGGTGTAAAAGTGGTTGCCATTATCGGATCACTTCTCTGTAGGTGAGTAGAGTTGTCTTCACACAATCAAATTCACAGTTCAATAACTTTCATTCTTTATTACTGACGTACTTTTGTCTACCTATCTGCATCATTCGGTACCATGGCATCTATTATCATTTCATTAATTACGAGTCCAAAATCCGGGACTCTTTGCCCCATCCTTTGTGGCACCGAGTCTTTCTTGAATTATTGTAAATAGAGTCGTGCCAACCAGTGTTTAAATCAAACATCTCACTATAACGTGAAGAGCCAACTTTGGCTGAAGCTGAAAGGAGGTAAAAATTATTTTTCGTCCCGTGCGACAGCCCGCTGCGCTGGTGCGCGACTCTTTTATCGATCGATGCGCAGCCGTTGCGCAATCGATTGTCCATGAGCTGGGTTAGCGTTCGGTCGAGCGACCGTGAGAGCAGCTTCAGGTCGCAAGCTGAGTCTCCAAGCCATACTTATTAATGATAATAGTTTAAAATCATGGCATGAATTTATGATGTTTGCCTATAAATACTTTACAATAAAAGCATTTTAACAGGTTAATTTTATTGAGTAAATATTTGTAAGTTTTCCCGTCTAAGAAGTGTTTTTTTACCGCACGATGATGGCGAATTTTATACTTGCTTTCTCCTTCAATCACGACACTCTCCCATCTGACAGACGATTGAAATTCTTAAGATTTTGGGTCTCGAACGCTTTGCGTGATTCAGCTTCTCCTAATCCGCCTAGTCCTTAGTACCACCTAATTTATGTGAAGCGAGTGCATAAATAAATTATTTTTGGTCGATTTGTTATTCCTCTCAAATTACATTGAGGTAGTCTGCAAAGTTGGTCGTGTACTCGAGAGTTTGGGTTTTTCGCATGAGAATTTGACTTCCAAGCATCACAATCTAGACAGTTTTTTATGAAACTTACATGATATTGTTCGACAGGTGTATTATGCGCAAATCTAATTTTAGAAGTAATCTAGTTTAGCTTACTTAACCCGGTCTCCACCCAGTTTCTTATCTGAGCACTGTCGCCGCGGTTTAGGCGTACTGCTGATCAGGCATGCAGCCAGCCATCATAATTTTCTTGATCAATCCAACTGCTGCTCAGAGTTCAATAAATGTTAGTAGTATCAGAGTGAGGAATTCTTATGTCCATTAAATTGTATACAACTCAATCCTTTCGTAAACCATGCCAAGTGGCACAGCCAGTTGCCATTAGTGAACGCATCTGTAGACTATGGACTTTTGCAATAGGACTTTCGCCTTACCATAACTTTAGTGATAATCCTACGTGTCAGTGTAGGGTACCAATAAACAAAGAACCGGACAACATTTGTCAAACTTCTTTATGACGCAGTCACATGCAGTGGTACACCCTCCACTGGTCACAGGACAGCCACAATCGCCTTTGTGTGGTACGACTCTCCTGTCCACTCCACCAGAATGAGGATTGAAAGTAACTTTGTTGCCGAAACGCTAGAGCGCTATTCTGGATCGTGAGTAATACATCCAAAGGGTGTTAGTTAAGCCTCTCTTATTTACTCTATGTATGATTCAATCCTCACAAAAATATGCCTAAGAAAAAACGTAGCAATTTGTAGCAAAGAAATCTCGCGCCTTCTATAAAAGCATCTTATGAGGGATATATTTCTAACCCATTCACGACAAAGATGTCGGCGTGTGCTCAAATACCACCTACTACTATAATATCCCATGTTTGCATTACTCAACTTTTGACGTCGTTTACAAATTGGAGGTTGATCTACCGTTTTGCGGTTCTTTTATACGCTACATCTCGGTTTTAATTTGATAATATTCTACCAATCTAAGCCTTATCTGAAACCAAGTTGTCAGTGAAAACAAAAAGAGCTTTGGATTTTTGGAGCAGCTTGTGTCAGCACCAGATCTAGGTCTACGCGGATCTAGAGTGGATCCACGCCGTCGAAGATGTCTATTTGTTAATGTGGGAATCCCGACTGCAGTCATTTGTCCACCATTACAATGGCAGCATTTAAATAAATAGTATTTTTTTAGTATTTTTTATTCACTTCGAGGTAGTTGATAAGTCTCATTCAATTTTGTGCATTCTCTAAATTTGGCATGAATCGACTCTGTCAAGTCAAGGCTTTGATCGTTGCGCTAGTCCATTTTACTTTTAGCAACTTGGCTAGAATAGTCAGCACTTTTGCGGCAAAATGAGATTTTGGGGTGGTGAGGTAACACTTCCTAGGTCCGAATCTTGAATTTTCATGTCAAGTTCCAATTTTAATACTACAAAAAAGGGGGTCCCACCTTATGCACTGAATCGTCGTACAAATTTATGTAATAGTGTCTACTTCTATAACTTTCACTCGATTCGCCTATTTGTGAAAACGAGATTTTAATTATATTTGCAAAATCTAAGCCAAGCACTTTCTCTCTATGTGTCGCCTAATCTGCTAATTTCTAAGCTACGGCATATTTTTTCTGCTGTGACTCAAGTTTGTCTATCGTATTTTGTGACTGCTATCCGATAAAATAAAGGAGCATCAGGTAAAAGCCGATGCAATTCTTTTCCAGCCATTAGTATTGCACACTGCAAGTTTCTACGCTTAGGTGATTATCCTTTTGCTACCTAAATAATTTAAGTAACCTCTGAGTGTACCTGCGGGGGACACTGCTGCCATTGCGAATCGAGACGGTAATCATCGCCGCCCACTTGGCCTCTTCAGTGGTGTTTGTGGCATTTGACAATGGTGTAAATTTACCGGATTTTCTCATTATACATTCTCACCAATTTCGCAGACATTCACGGGCATATGCGCGTGTTCGTGTAAGTGGAAAAGCTGGTAACGATAACATATATGTCAGTTTTACCTGTTTCGGTTCCGCACGCGCTCTGTTTTTACTTTCAATTTAGTGAAATGAAATGTTGATCATTTGTGTAAAGAGATAGCATTGTATTGAGGGACCCTATTTCTCTGCAACAAACGGTTCAATGTGATTCGTGTAAACTACCCTTGTGCAGTATAATGTTATCCTTCATTCCTTTAAGTTGGCTCTGCTCTTTTGTGCGCAATTATAATAAGGTGCTCACAGACGCCATCTTTTTTGCGCAAGAACCCTTTAAGAATAAGTTTTGCGCCTTTTTTAAATCATCGTAATATAGCAGGAGTTCCCTTCCATTGGTCGAAAAACCAGCAAGTAATGTTACCATGCGTCAAAAAGACATCAACTTAGCCATCCTGTCCATAGGTTGCATTCAATTCACTTCCGTTGAAATAAACTTTATCTCCTTTTTATATCAGCGCTTGAATCTCTTTTTGCTTCTTTTTATACGCCTAAACTTGCCCCGAGACTGCTTTCGTTTAGATAGATAAATTGCAATTCACTAGGATAAATTTGCCTTGATGGAAAGAAATAAACGGCTATCTACAAATTCCTGCTTTTTATTTTACTAAACCATCCTCATTTTACTTTGACCACTTTGGTTGGATAGTAAAAGTAGATAGAAAACTTACTTGGCAAGGTGCTTGAAGGATACACAAATCAAGATTTGCTAAGATGTTGCACACGAACTTCGTTTTTTTGCCGAAAAGTCCCCTTTCGTTAGATTGCTAGACATACCATCATTTTCTTGATTCTATTGTCGTATTTTACATGTGCAAGCAAATTAATGCTGTCTGATTGCTTACCGGCCTTTCCTTGGGTGACGTGTCGTGATGATCCTTTTTTATTTTAGCATAGATCATATCAGAACCGATATCACTAATTTGTTTCCTTCTTCATGAATCCAGTCATTTGCACTTCGTTTGTTTTAATCCCGTTGTCAAACACTATCCTTGTGTAATCAACTATGTCAATCCTATAATTTTACTTTTGTTACGCACCAAAGGTACTATTTTCAGTCTTGAAACCGATGTTCCTAGTGGTGGCATAAAACCAGAATGCTCACTCGTGTATAATGTTGCCCGGAAAATATGCTGTTGGTGGTTGCGTCCTACGCTCCCCCCCCCCCCTCCCTCTGACTTTATTTGAGCTGTCAAGTCTGTTGTATTCCTTGTAAGACACTTTACCTCAACGAGATCCATGTTTGACATGGTTTTACCCACTACATGCCCTTTTAATATACCAATTACTATGAGACCTCGAATATCCTGCCTTTGCGACCCTGTTAGATAATGGAAAACCATTAATCCAAATAATCCGACTTGACAACTAGAGATCGGTAACTCAAACAATAATCAGTTATTCATTTATGAATTAACGGCAGTGACAACAATTCAGTTTCCATTTTTTAAACGATTTTATGAGTTGCTGTAAATATTGCATCGGTTAAACAATATCTATTTAGTATTCGGACGTGGCGCCTTTTCATTTTCTTCCTTCCGTGTAGGTTTCCTTGCCCGTTGCTTTGTTCGGTATCGCCCACGTATTTGCGATCATATGCATAACTTCTGACGTTACACCGCTTCTCAGTGGTGGTAGCTTCAGCACATGAAAATAAGGGGCACAGGAGTCTGGGAAGGGCCAGATGACTGGTAGCATAAGCACTCAATGAAGTGCCATACCACGAAAATGTACAAGGAATTAATTTTATGCTGCTAAGTTGACTCTGACTTATTTGTCTCATTGTGAATGAATAGATAAATTTCATTCTAAGGGAGATAAGCAATCAGAAGTGTGACAATTTGAGGGCTAAAAATCATGTAGATTGAATGTTTGAATCTAGTTAAGTATGATAGGGAAAAACGTCGCTTTACCAACAATCAAGGCTAATAAGTTTTGTTGTTTAGAATGAACTCTGAGGATGTGCATTTGTTGGATGTCTTAACAAACCATATTTAAGGAAATAAGAAAGTTTGGAAGGCTATACACATTAATTCAGGGTCATTTTGTCAAAGGAAGTACGAGCCCTAAAAACCAAGGATATCCGATTAAGTAATTCACTTTATTAACTGGAGTTGGGAATTTTGCCCCAATTAAAAGGAAATCTAGTTCTAAGCTGCGACAGTTTTGCAATTTAGGACCACATGTTCAGGAGGGGAAAACTTAGCGGCACTAAATACTCAATGTGATCGCACATTTCACTGCTTCTTTTGAGTTTTCGCTTTTATCGTGTCATCGAGATCTCTGCGACAGAATCACGCGCTTAAGCGTGCTTTTAAAGTCAAATGCGCACGAATCGCCTCTACACCCATCATTGAAGAAAACGTTTTGTCCTCTGAAGGCAAGTTTTGATTGGTGCAACGTAGGGGCTCTATTATTGGTTAGCGCTGGCGAATTGAATAAGAGTTTTTACATCATTGAACGACCTATCCTGACATCTGGTTAGGGCTACCCAATCAAAGGCCAGTTCATTCCTACCCTAGGTATAAAGGGACATGCATGAGGAAGAAAATCAGTTTTGTGTTCTGCATAATGGTGAACAAAGATACGATACATGGTGTGTTGGTTGTCATAGCTGGATTTTTTATTCACTTATCCTTCGGTTGTATGTACACAATCGGGAACATGACTCCTTACCTTGCCTCGTATGTTGTGAAGTACATTGACCCTCACTTTAATAATGGCCTGGTTGTTTGGGTCTCTGCCGCAGCTTTGGCAGCTCAGGGTCTATTTATGCCCTTCGGTGGTATTTTATCACCAAGACTGGGCGTCAAACTGGTTATTATACTCGGCTGTATCATTAACAGGTTTGTCTCGATAAAGTCGGTAGACTTCATTTGCTTATATTTCCTGCTTGTTTTTACAACAACATTAGAACGTCTGCCTACGCTTTTGCTACTTCTTTGCTTTCCTAACAGTGGTGGCTTTATGCTGACGTGTATTGCCCTACGGTATGGATTCGTTTGGGTCTTGGCGACCCATCTCCTTTCGCTCGGTTTGGGTGTTGGATTTGCGTATTCCGTCGTTATGCAAGCTGCCGCCAGCGTACGTCGGTCTCTTGACTTACTTATTCACTTAAAGATGCGAATGGGAGAATTTGATAGAAAAACGTGACCCTTTCATTAACCTAATCATTTTAAACTTTCAAGCCGTAGTTTTGTATAGCCTAAATTAAAAAGTATTTTTAATTACCAATCTAATTTTTTAGTGGTTTCCTGTTAATGGGGGTTTTGTGATTGGTCTTATTGCGGCTGGTTTTGGTCTGGGAGCTCTTGTCTTCACGCCGATTCAAATGGCGTATGTGAATCCGGAAAACGTCAAGGTAAACAACGTGACCAGGTGTGTTTCCATTTTACTGATTTTCTTGAACGAGATGTTTTTTTCCAACTATCACGGGCTATAACAATGCTCTAGCTAAACTAAGATCATAATTTCCGATCTTCACTGCCAATTTTGGTTCTCATATCTTCTCTGTCCACTTCTGTGTTTACCTTCCTTTCCAATTCACTATTACTTTCTTCAGATATTATGAGGATCCAGGAGTGTTGAGTCGCGTACCAACCTCATACCTCGTTATCGGTGGTGTAATGTTGGGCCTGCAGATTATCGGTTGTGCCATAATTCGGAGGAAGCCGACACCCAAGGAGGTGTGAATTATTTTTTTTATTTGAGACCTTCAGTCATTTTCCTTGATTTTTCATCCGAAATTAACAGACGGTTAAGTTATTCCGCTGTTGATTGTGCCTTGATGGGTGATAATCGGACGTTGTTTTCTTTTTGACTAGGATTCCATCCCTGAACTAAGGCAGAAAAAAGAGTGAGTTTAGTCTACTAATTTTGTCCTCTTTGGTGGCTTTTTCAAATCACGCTACAAAAAAACCTCAGTCATGTTTCCAAAGTATTTGTTTTGTGCCTACCACTAAGGCACCATGAACCATCGTAGACATTGTGGTTTCGAGCTTCTCGTACATTGATGTCAAACTCATCCGGTCATGGCAAGGCTGTCACTGACCCCTAATCACTAACCTACCAGCCGTGAGGGTGGTTCATGTTCATCGCACCTCTCAACCCCCCTCCCAGCGCGTCAGCTTGGCATTGATGTTTTACCGGCTTGTTACCGGTTTTATTTCAGTTTGCCTTTTCACTCATGAAAACCCCTGATATATGTGAAACAGGCATCAGAATTAGTTACATCAGCCTTTGCTAATGTTAAGTTCATATATTACTTGCCATTTAAAATCAGTGCTCACTGATTGTGATGACTATCAGATTGCTAATGAGAGTGAGTTTTAATGGAGAAATTGACTGTTTTGAACGGTACTGGATGCCCTCTGGTTTTGCCTTTTTAATCCCATCTAAAAGTTTTGAGCCCCCTGTATACATAGATGTAGGTGATCTCAATCATTCAAATTGGATCTGCAAGGTCAAAATTGATTTATAGTCATAGTCTGTTTTTCCAGGATGTCACGTTCACTGGTTGGCTAGGACTTTTCGTTCTACTTGGAGCTTGGCTAGAGTTATCGTTTTCTCCTATCTTTTGCCAGAAAATCACAAATGTCCTCTCATTTGAATGACTTCCTAACATTTATATTTTCGATTTGCTTGCAGAATTGGAGATGCGCTGCTC
>NW_020170461.1:86846-91050 GCF_000524195.1 Echinococcus granulosus | reverse complement strand
GAGGTAGAGGGTGATCAAAAGGAAGTCATTCTCAATGAGTAAGTGCCTATTTGAATTTTTGGCATTTATGCCATCCACTTTTGGGCAGCCTTATTTAGCTACCGTGGTCGCTTTCAGTTGTAAAATTGATCTCGTTAAGTTAGCTTCGGAAAAGGGTAGTGTGTCCCATTTACCCTGCTTATGTAAGGCGATTTGTTTTTAGTACTTTTAACGAAAGACTATCATTTACTTCCTCAATTCAAATGATGAGAAAATAGAAGAGGATCGGATTTGCCTTCGCCCTTCTTTAGTTTAAACTTGATGCAAATAATGAAAGAGAATACCATAGTTAAGATTGTAACTTCTACGCATGGCAATGCTAATAAAGTTGGACTTTTTAAACTCAAAACAGAGAAGTGAATCTGTCGCCTATGGAAACGCTCAGGTGCCGGTACTTCTACTTCCTTTGGCTCCTGATGTTCTGCAATATCATTCCAATTACCCTTATTACTTCGGCCTATAAGGTAAGCGCCCTTTGTTGGCTAAGGAGGGGGCAAAGGGTCTCGCCATCAGTAGCAACATGTATTTGAGTTAATTAAGTAGCTAAGGAAATTGGAGTCACTACATCCATTTCTCTAAAGGGGAAAGCCATTCACTGTAAAAAACATGCTTTAAGTCAGTTTTCCAGCTGCTGTAATCAAAGCATGCATTTAGCTTTCAAATGTGTTTATAATTTCCGTACCAAACCATGGGACTGAATCGACCTTGATTGCTTTATGTCCAGTTTATTTGCAGCAAATCAGGCAATGGTTCAATGTCGGCTTCATCTCTCTGAGTGTAACAGGGTGGAACAAAAAAGTGGGCAAAACGAAAGTGCGCGTCTCACTGACTGGTGGCACGGTCTGCCACATGGGCAGGGAATTTTTTATTTGTGAGAGTGTGACCGTTTATCCACGTGGCGTCTCGCTCTCCCTTCTAGATTTTCGGCAATGAATACCTTGCAGATGACATCTATCTGACAACAATCGGCACCCTCGGTTCTCTCTTCAACTGCCTGGGTCGCGTTTTTTGGGGCTATCTGGTGGATAAGTTCTCCTTCAAGGTAAAACAACCGATGCAATGGTCTTCCTTTAATGCCCTTTTGAGAGTGTGAGTACAAGCTTTAGCTGCAAGTTTTACCATTTCTGATCGTAAAATCCATTAAAATCTGGTTTTCATTACGTTCCACAATATTACGATCCACTTTCAGTTTCGAATTTCATCTTAACGATCGTCTTGAAAAACCGTAGTTTATATTCAGAAGCTGGGTTGTTTGTGTCACCATTTTCACAAAAAGAGTGGAGTTTACATTATTAAAATGATTTGTTCAGGAAATTGAAGGGGTACATTTGCTACTGACCATCCGACTGACGTCCGTGTTAGATAAATCTAAGATGACACGTCGGCCCTCATACTTGTGCGCTTGTCCTGTTCCCACCTGCTCTATTCAACAGTCATGCAATGTCTATTTTGAGTAACCAATCAAACGAATGTTGTCTGTCAGACCTAAATTTCGTGGCTATGGTCAAAATTTTGAGAATGTACTCTTCCAATCCACCACGGTATCAAGATATTTGACCTTCATAAGTCAGACACCATTATTTTACCATGGGAACAACATCTATACCACCTAACTGTTTTATTTAACTGCTGGTTAAAATATTCACACCTGGATCCCATGTCACATATTTGTACCGTTAAACTCAGTTATGAAAGTCTATGTGAGTGCAATAAGTAACTGAGGCTTTTAGACTTGAGTTGTGCTGTCATTACTGGATTAACTTATCATTTGTGCTACCCCTCCTCTTTACACAGCTTCCCATCGGATGCATGCTCGTCCTCTGGTCGTTCTCGCTCTTCTGCTTCCCCAATGTCTTCGTTTTCGGTCCGGATGTAGGCCGCTACACCTACGGCATCTTTGTGTGCCTCATGTTCTTCTCCATGGCTGGCGTCTTCGCCATGATGCCTGCGGCCACGCGTCTTCTCTTCGGTCCTAAAAACATGGCCACCAACTATGGCATGGTTTTTAGTGCATTTGTAAGTTGTTATGGTTCCAATTGAAGGTGTGTTAGTGGCATCAAATTGCACACTGGTAGGCCTGTCTGAACCCTCCGAGTCGGAAACTAAAAAAAGTTTCTTTTGCAGTCCGTTGGTAGTTGTCTCAGCGCTTTTGCCAGCCAGATGGCTAAGGGACGATGGAATTTACTTTTCTACGGTTCGGCCGGCGTCTGCATTCTAGGTGAGTCATCGGCGTGGCCTGAATTTTCCCACACCATGGTGCTTAAACCAATTCACTCCCTCCTCACCACACAGGCAGCACGCACAATAGTCGAATTAAATTGCCACTTGTAGAAGCGATTGATGTGTCATAATTGCTTTCAAAGAGCTGAATTTGATAGTTCTGACGTCCGATTAATGTCTTGCTGCAGGTCTTTTCTTCCTGCTGTGGATCTTCGATCCTAAATTGCCAAAACGGCTTCAAGTTTTCTGCCCTTGTGCCAAGGTGGATCGTCGACGCTGCTAATAAACTCGTCGTATTGGTGTCGTCATTTGCAGATTTGCATCTTATGCTACAGATGATTCCCTACCAAACTAGAAAAACATAGCATACCCCATCTCCCCACTCACCCACCCCTTTCCCCTCATAGCCGTTTTCGTATCAAGTGGCCACCCTCCACATTTATGTGTTATCCTTTTCACCCCGGTTCCTAACTGGTTAGCTCACACGGCTCATATTTTAGCATGCTTTTACAAAATATATGTGTTACATGTTGAATTAAGCATTTTATACAAATAAACTTTTCCTCGGAATTCGTGCTATACTAGCTGTGAAGAAGGCTGCTTAAGGCTCGGTGGGTGTTTCCCAAACCATTGCGTGGGATACCAACTTGAGGCTACATTTCGGACTCACCCTTTGGAGAAGGGGACCTAGGAGTGCGTCCGGCTTGGCGACAACGCTACGGTTCGTTTAACCATTTTAGCATACCCACGTTTGTTGTTAGTCCACAGCCAACAGCACGATCACAGGTCAAAATAAGCTTAGCTTATGCTCACAGGTCCTGGTATCGTGAACGGGGTCATGCTATTTCCCATACATCTATCCAAAATCACCAAACCGGCCAGTCAAGGCAGTCAATCTTGCACGTAGTTAGCCCTGGTGTCAATGTTCAGCCACAGAGCTGCAGACGGCAACCGGGCTCCGTGGGGTTTGCTGGTGGCCACACGCCCTGCAGCCTCATTAGTCCACGTGCGGATGTGCCTGCAGATAGTGAAGGGCGGGGGCATGATGGAACCAGCTTGTTCAGAGAGACAAGGTCGGTTTTCGGCGCCGACGCTATTGATCCAAGCATGAAGGGCAGGTCGGCGTAGAGGCGGTACTACACGCAGTAGCGAATGTCAAGTACTGCGAACTCATGCTGTCATTGCTGACATGTAGGTGACCTGAGGACCGTAGGCCGGTTTTACATCCCCTTCGGCAATAGCCCGCAAATGCAAAAATCGGTGGAGACAAACAGGCCATCCCAATAGCCAAAGCGTGGAACTCCAAATCCCGGAGACCAGTAATACGACACCCGATTGGTGTCAAAGTGTCTGAGCGTGGCGGTTCAGTTCCCAGACCATGATCTTGTCATCCATTCGGCTAACTCAGTGCGTGCAACGTCTGCCTCGTCAGTGAGCACAACTGGCACCTGAGAGGGTAATGCAATGTTCAAAGAAGATATTAGCAATTTTGAAAATCCAGCTTAATCACCTTGATTACCAGGACGAAATAGCGCTTTTGACCAATGACATTGCGCCGTAATGGTCAAACACTGGGATATGCATATGAAATGTACTAGGGAACTAGGTAAAATGATTAATACATGAAAATTATTTTCCACTTTTAGCTACAAATTTCCAGTAAGATTCGAAAAATGCGCTTGAATATTTTCTCTTTAGAGTTTGTATTGTTCTCCTCGAGGCATTTTTGTCAGCGCCATCCAATGAAAATAAATGATTGCTTGTGCGCCCCAGGGCTGCTTGTCATTAGATCGAACAATGGCAGATTTACACGCATTTTTCGTTGGTTTAGACGATTTAAATTGATTTTGATTACCCCATTTCGAGTTACAGATTTCCAGCAGCATTCTGTCCATTCAAAAGTAAAGAGAAAGGGGGTAACCATCGCGGCATCCTAACTCAGCGC
>NW_020170461.1:84028-86746 GCF_000524195.1 Echinococcus granulosus | reverse complement strand
TTCAAGGGAAAGTAGCGGACCCTTTTAGTGATCCGTCAACACAGCTAAGAGTTAAACAAACGATTGACGTATTGCATATATTCTGGAAGTTAGTATACATTTCTTCACTTTCCTGTTATCCACTGTGTAAATCACGACAAAGGAACGCCTTTCATTCACCACATTTATTTAAATGTTATCCCCAGGGTTTATTTACGTATACGTCTTCAATTTTGGGTAGCCAACAACAAGTGTGATTGTTTTATTTGTGTACTGGATTCTGGCAAGTGTTGTTTACCAGTAAACAAGCATTTAATCTTAATTGATCGCTTCTCTCAAATGCAAGCACTAAATCGCATTTGTTTACGAGGCAGAAATGCGTGTTTTTAAGACTCTCTAAGTAGATTTTATCAAATCTGTTTCGTCGAGTCTTGGAGGAACCCAAGCGACTGGAGATTTGAGTCATAAACGCCCACGGATTGACGCGAACCCACTTGGCGCTCAGAGTAAAGTGCTTGCTGTCCAGCGAGTGGTGGTTTCTCAAATCACAACGGAAGCCTCCTGTCCCACAGCTATGCCGGTCAGCATGCCAAATGGGCTATGCCGCATCAAGCCGTTCAATAACTATCACCACTGTTTCGCCATGAAAGAGGCAGAATCGTTTAAGCTCAGAAAAACTCATTTCATTTAAGATCTAACTGCCCAAAAGTAATGAAAATAAAAGTTAAATTTCATTTTAATCGAAGAAAGGATTTTATTTTATGTCCACTCCCCGATTGGCGCCTCACATTGTAATGTGCTATGACAGTATAAGTGAGCATTCATTGTTACCTCACTTAAGAGCTAGGAGACTTAAGACAGGGTCACCGGATAAAGACTACGGAATCATCACCTCCATCTCCTTTAGCCTGCCCTGCTAACCTCCAGCTTCGACCACCAAAATAAATCTGGTGTTTTGAAAACCACCCATGAGCCAGGAACGACACTACTGGTTCATTGCAGTCCTTGCAGGGACAAATGATGCCCCAAACCGTGCGCGTGTCGCCTGTCCACCGTTTGTAGAATGCATATTGACCTACAGGAGGTATTTAGTATCGAGTGAAGTTTGAAGTAGCTCTGCCTAGCTAAAATTCCGCATTTCATTTCGATCAGAAGAGACGTGAACAAGACGTCTCGTTTTTCGCGTAATTAACACCTCGTTGTGTGTGAAGCATAGGTCGCTCCGAAGTGAGCGTTTTCAAATTATTCATGTCTAATGTTGCTTTGATTGTTAATTGCCTCCTTGGTATAGATGAGATTGGATTAACTGCTTTGATAAGCCCTCTCTACAACAAACACCTCCCTTCTGTGAC
This sequence comes from Echinococcus granulosus, assembly GCF_000524195.1. Classification (NCBI taxonomy): domain Eukaryota; kingdom Metazoa; phylum Platyhelminthes; class Cestoda; order Cyclophyllidea; family Taeniidae; genus Echinococcus; species Echinococcus granulosus. Next base: position 85,415 of record NW_020170461.1, on the reverse strand, counting down.
ATCGTAATTTGATAGTTAGCCAGAGACATCGGGGTTGTTGCCCTTATGGATCGAGTCCGCCTACCGCTGTTACAGATGTTGTGTCCTGAGTCGCCCCTAAAAGCTGCAACAGGCATTATTTGGACTGTTTAGTGTTTTAAAAACAGAATTAAAAGGCCATAATACCGGTAATTTTACAGAACGATACTAAGATCTTACACAGGTAAATACATTTATAAAGATGCTAATCGAAATTAATTTCAGAAGTATGCTTTGTGACACATTGGTTGTTTAATTCCCGATTTTGGTGAGGGGACCACTTAATTGCTCCAACCCTGTACTTTTGCTGGGTGGCTTGGACTCCAGGCCATGCCAGGAGCCATCCATTCTTTCTCCACGTCGATAATGCATTTTCAAGGATGGTGTCTGGTTTCGTCTTTAGGCAAGTCTCAGGGCTCTACCATGGTGGCAGCGCCAAGCACACCGATCCTTGAGGACACCTGTCCACATTTCTACTGGTGGGTAATGAACCTTGACGAGGCGGAGCATGGGCATATGCTGCGGATGGGATAATATGCGCTCACTCCTAGTAGAAGGTCCGAAAATGGCGTCAACTTTTGCCAACCACCCCAGTGAGTAGGTATCCAGGCCATGCTACTACAAATGAAGTGACACTAAATGTAAACGATGTGGAAATGTTCGCTACGGAGCAGTCTACTATTCCTGTATGATGGCACCAATTGTGCGAACATGTGGCACCTCCCCAACTTCTCTACTAGCTGAATAGATTCAGGACGGACAGATAGACAGACAGACAGATAGACAGATAGATAGACAGACAGACGGACAGGTAGATATAAGTGGACAGCAGTGAAGTGAGAACCAAATGGCAAGGAGGAATCGACGCGAAACCCTACTCCCACACAACTATTGTTAGATCCCATCCTTTGCTATATGGCTCTGCGTTTCGGCCAATGCTTCCACGACTAGCGATGGACACGAGTTACGGGTAGCGCATTCTCCCGTGCGCCAATGCAATTCCCTTACAAGACGAATCGTTCGATCGAGTGGAGTTGTCAAGGCGGTATCAGTGAGGTTGTAGTGAAGTATCATCTCAGCTGTCCGCTGATTCGATGACTGATCCACCCGGCTAGTCCGTGGGTGTTTCTCTACAGCACCGACTACGTGATGATGGGTGATGTGGGAGGCTGACCAAGAGGAGTGCTGGGTACGACGCTCAAAAGACGAGCGAGACAATGTAATACGTTAACTGCTGATTTTACTCTTCTCCGCGTCGACAATGCATGTTTTGCCCATGTCTGATTTTTCTTCTTGCCTTTGGGGAAATCCTAGTGTGTTGCAAATTTGTATTCTACTCCTGTGCTCAGCCTACCTTATCTCATCTTGC
>NW_020170461.1:57066-83928 GCF_000524195.1 Echinococcus granulosus | reverse complement strand
AATGTGATGGTTACGCCTAAGTCATTATTTCATCTGGAGCAACCCCTAATCAGCCAGGGTAAACGACTAGTCTATTTATGAAAAACAGTAATCAAACAGATTAATTTGTTGAAGATTAACGTTTTTTATGCGTATTTTTTCCAGCCTACTAGACAATTAATTTCACCATCTATAAATAACCAATGAAAAAGGGGTGAGTTATGCTCACAAATAAAAATGATTCCCATGGGTATTGCTTAGGTTTGAATTATTTAAACCAAAAACTTTTTATTTTAAATAAAATTAAGACTGCACCACTTGACATATCACTGCATTTGCTCATTTTTATGTCCAGAACTGCCGCACCAGAGGAATGCGGATAAAGTTCCAAGCGTGAGTGGTCAATGGAGTTAAACTTGAAGGATTGCATCCGATTCGGTCTCTGGGGCCAGCTAAAGCATGCGATGACGGTGATGCGACAATGACGGCATCACAAAACGTAACAGAACATTGCATTAACACATCACTGCTACTGCCTTGGGTTAATCCGCCTAATGTAGGAAAGATAGCATTAAAAATTTTCCTTGATCAAATAAACATTAGGGTATAGCTATGTATATCACAAATTGTTAGCGGTTCCAGTTGCCCTTGAATCTTGATTTTTCCAAAAACAATTATTTGCACATTTTCCAGCTTCTCACAGAATCTAATTTGTTTTAGTTGTTTGTTAAATCACGCATGGGAATTGAGGTATGTATTTCGGCCATGTCGCTTATGGCCGGCTCTTCTGCGCCTCTGTGCATCCAAAATGGTGTGGTTGATTACGACTTCAGGAAAGAATAGGCCAAATGTGACATTATGATTTAGTTGGTCAATCTATTGCAAATTTAACAATTATTTAGTAAACAAAATACTATTTATTAAAATGAATATTTACCATTGTGTAAATCCAAATCTCCTCATTGACAAGTCATCCAAAGGGCTTGTTGTTAATATAAATTATTTCCTCGCTAGCATCTTGGTTCCATTTGTTTACTTGGGGTAAATGACATTCCGAGTTTCTGCTCAAGGTTGTGTAGCACCCCGAGACCCCTTCGAAGACAAATAAGACCTAATCCTAGGGCAGAATATGTATTGTGGAAGTACAGGGGGGCAGAGAGGCTACTATTATGGACTGAGGGCCATGTTGGGCAGTGGGAGTACAATAGCTGAGCCTCAAGTACCCCCAAATCAAAATAGAATTAAACAAATAGGTCCAAATATTGCATAGGCCACCTCTCCTTTTGAGCCTCTCTACCCTCGCCCCCCTCTTGGACCTTTACCCTACTGATCTCTGCTGTCAATTATACCGGATATGGAGATTCACCATGAATGGGAACTGAAATTGGGGGATGAGGGAATGTGCTGACCACCACGTGTCACCATCGTTAGTCTTGAAAGCACTGACTTAATGCAGAATCACTTATTTAAGGACAGGGTGCAAAAAATTACACTTTTTCTCACCTCAATGCTGCCCAGCCATGTCTACCTGGGTTCTATCCAGCCTGTAGAGAGGTGGAGGAAGTATTGCGTGTTTGCATAGTTAATGTCTACAATCAGGAACGGTAGACAGCTTCCTAGTAAACTTTTTCAGATTATTCACGTCTAGTTTCGCTCGATTCGTTAATGGCTTCCCTAAAGAACGTATAACTGAGATAGTTGCCAAAAGGTGTTTTCAAAGACCGGGTTTACTTGGAGCTGCAATTAATGTAGCGCCTCGAGGGTTCGCTGACGGCGAAAGAAGACATAACATTGTTAACACATGTTTGGCCTAATACATCAGTTTCGGTGGTAAGTGAACAGACTGAACTAACGTTGTCACTCGGTGAATGGCATCGATCCCCAAGAAGGAGAAAACCTGCTACGTCCCAAAAAATCCCACATCGCCACCGTACACGATGTCATTCTCTCAACATTCTTCTCGGTTCAAAGTTGTGAACCTGGAGGTAGAGAAGCGAAACTGCGAAAGTGTTACAAAACAATGATCGCCCATGGTTTTCTCGGATCGACTTAATCACCTCTTTCAAGCAATGTTCCTCAAAGTTAAATGGAGCCATGGCTTCGATCATAAAGAAGTAAATCAACTTGGAAAACAAATTACGTCAAGGTGCGAATAAGGTAGGTTTTCGCGATTTCTATAGAGGAAAACATTATTTAGAAGAACGAGTGAAGTGAGCACGTGTTTTTTAAACCCGAACGGGTCCATATATCAAGTAATGTTGGTAGAAAAGGTCAAAGAGACCGCGCAATTTATTGAATACCGATTTCTCGTTCCCCCCTCATCAATACACTTTGACATCGCCAATGTGACCTCGGGTCAAGTGAATGGTGTGCACTGCTGCTACCCCCGTAATGGCACCGATTAATGGGGTACACCATGAACTTTGTTTAAACCTTCCATTCTCCACAGTTCATGTGGAAGTAAAAATAATGTCACGTACAGTTGCTTCACCTTACCTACAGGATTGGGAAAGGGTACAAAGAGGTCACTTGCTTCCCATTCAATTAAACAGCTTGACAGTACATGCTGGATAGGAAAAAAACTCAAGTTTATTCTGGTGATGTATTTCGGCAGCATTCCAATCTGCCTTACACTGGCGGGTCCCTTGATCGTGGCTAATGGTTGCAACAAATGGCTGCAGTTAAACAACAAAGTAGATACAGAATGGTCTTGGTTATTAAGCAGTAGTTGAACCAGTCGTGACGCATCATGCTAGACAGACAAAGCATGTATAACAAACAAACTCGGGAGAGTGTAGTTGTACTGAAAGCTATGCACGGAAAGTGACAACTTCACGCAGCTTCATGTGGAATGAGTGTGAGGTACCAGTAACACTAACAAATAGGGACTAGTGCCAAGCCAAAACAGCATGGCAATTGTTTACAATGGCTGCCAGGGTCTCAGAGGAAGATCAGCCACAACACACCTCATGCGCTTTTATTTCGGTCTATCGTGTCATGCTATTTAATTATCGCGACTATTTCTCTTTTTCTGTTTCTGCTGGCAAACTAAGAACAATTTATAGCCAATTTAAAATTGGCACTAAAAGATTTGGTACAATCCGTTACCATAAAGGAATTTTGTCACATATGTGACGCTGGTAGTAAGTCCATTACATCGCCTCTGTCGTATTTTAGGCGTCATTTTTGGCATATGTGAAATAGTTAGACAGTGTCGGTCATCACGCGAACGCCATTTACAGACCTTTCAAACAAATTTGGTCGTCGTTTTAGCATCACCACACCTTCCATAGGGTCACATGGGGGCCATTTTTTTACCTTTGGCTAAATATTTACAATTCATGTTTTACAAAGCCAATACAATCTTGAATTTTTTAGCTAAGAGACGGTCGCATGGAATAAGCTCTAAAATGGTGGTTAGCTGAGTGAAAGATCATTCTTCTGGCTCATTTTTGTCACTTCCTGTAGATTATTCAGTCAATCTTGAGAGGATCATTTATTTTGTCCCCCTTAGTTTTATTCTAAACCTAACTGCAATTAAATGTCCTGCCAAAAAGTGTGATTTATTAGCTGAGGCATCCCATCGCATTATGACCAGCTTGGTGTCTTATCCATTCCTGAAGATATGAGAGGAAATAAATTATGGATGCAGAACAAACCAAATTGCAGGCGAATTAAGAGCACTTCAGACTGTCACAAATGTCATTCGAAATTCCATAACCCAGAATAAATGACTTTACTCACTAAGTTTGTTTCATCCCAAGAGTTTACTTTGGTTTTAAAGTGAATTTATTTTGTTGGCAAGTAAAACTAAAAGTGAGACATTTTCAGGGAAATGCAAAATCTTGCGGGTGTCGTGGTGGTCGTCAACAAAATATTGGTCGGTAATTCCGCTTGTTTATGTCTTTGCCGCCTTGCAGTACTTATATGCATTTAATTTAACGGCGGACACACAGCCGCTTGTGGAGGACGAGTTAAACCCCCTCAAGGGCGTCATTTTAGGTAAGAAAACAAAAGTCTAAGGTTTTCTTTTTGAGATAAACATCCGCGATTCATGGCATACCGCCGGAAAGGCGTGACATAACGCTTCATTCCACAACGATAAAGGGTATTTTGAGAGGATAACAACTTTAAAAATTGTATAGCATTGAGTCGGGAAATGCTGCAATGGCCAGATAAATGTCCCACCACGAAATAATCGCCTTGTTTAAGATAAACTCGATCTGAAAGAATATTATTTGTCAATCTTGATTGTTTTGTTTCATTCAAATAACGACTTCTGCTTCACCAAATGCGGTAGAGGGTTGGCCTAATAATACGTCATTAATTTTTTCACACGCTCTGTACTTTCACTGAAAAAAACCAAAAAGAAAGGCTGTTAATTTTTTTTGCTACCTTATATTTAATTACACTCGATGCCAGGGTAATGGGAAGAAGAGGCTTCCTGTTCTTGACAAATGGACACAAGGAGTGAATTAAGAAGTGCAACTGACTTGCCACCAGTCAAAAATTGTCTTTGTAGACTTAATCAAGGACTTTTAATGCATTTTAACATTAGTGTCGGATCGGCTTCTTTTTACTTTCGCTACCCTGGCTTGCGAGGCAAATCTGCCACCATTCACTTTCTCGTTTTTACATGACACCAACCATCATTGTTTTTTTGATCATATAAACTGTATTTTAAAAGCCAAACATATCACATCAATATCAGCTTATTTACCTGTTTCTATTTTTTTTTAAACTCGAGCAAACTGTTTATGACCAAAATTTGATACAAACATTTATTAAAGTGAAAAACATACATGACCCGTGTCTGTAACAGCGAATTCAGGTAAGAAAACGCAGCCACCAAACATGCTACCAAGCTTATAATGGGCCTTTTTTACATTTCATTTGGTGTATCATGCAGAGCCACTTGACGGTTTTGGCCATAAAAACTAGGGTGTTGGTTATGGACGTGATAAAACTACCTTTATCATGAGGTGTTACTGGAAGTCGGATCTGAATCCGACTGGACCTTTCGACTTGCAGATCTCTACCACCAACTTATTGCCATCATTGCCTTTTGTTGTTTTGTTTAAGACTATTAAGAATCAGAAGGTTTATTTTTATCTGTGCGCCCATGATTCTCTTTTGGTTATCAGAACAATTTTTTTCCGAAAAAAAACTTTATTCTTATTCCACCAATCATTGCTCTGCTAGCACTGTTAATCGTTTCTTTAACTCTCGGTTTCGCTAACTGGCTCCTAGGGGGCTCCTCCATTATACCCCCTCCAGGCGACCTGACCTCTGGGTCATGCCAGTGACCAACAACCCCCTTATCTACATCGACAGTACGCATTCTGTCTGAATAGTATGCTGTCTTGCATCTTCAGGAAGGTCTCGGAGCTCTTTGGTGGGTTCGGTAAGCACTAACAATCAGCAGCCTTCCTTTTAGAAAACGAAGATAATCAAACTGTTTGTTCCATGTTTCAGTTTCTCTTGTTAGATAGCATCTCAAAAAATAACTTTGCACGTTTTCTAAGAAAACACATGGAAAAAACTTCCTATCCACTTCCTTTAGGAGATAACTGTATATTTAAATATGCTTTGTTACAATTCATTATAAAAAATACACTTTTTCCAGTTAGTGACAAAATGTCAAATTAATGTCATCTGGATTTTTGAGTGCGTTCTCATGCCTTTTCACTTCACGATTTTGTTTGCTTAAGCAAAATGATGAAATTTACTGCGCCAGCAGAAGCTACAAATGTCTGCCATAGTTAAAGATTATGAAAGTCAATGAATTGCTGCCCTCTGGCAAAGTGGAATCGGTGTTGTAACGTCGGTGTCAAAGACCAAAAAAGACGGCGCGCTCCAGCGAAAAAATTCTCCCTAACTCAAAATTTACAGAAAATCAGGGATTTGGTGATAATTAAAAGGATCATTCTTAGTAGTTTTAAGTCTTAGAATTTCCCAACTGGTCTAGAAATATATTTTTCTAATTTTAATCTGTACTCACTGCGCACCACTACATTGGACCGCTGCAGACGTGTCTAGTAGCCTGGACAAGTTGTCGATGAAACTAAATTTACCACCTTTCCCTGACATTCATGCAGTCTGCCTGTTTTGCTCACTGTAAAGTGCACCCGGTTCGTTTTTTTTTATGAATGGTCTAACAACACGAAATGCTTACAGTACCATCGCCCTTGTTTGAGATGCTTGATTTTTTTCCACTGTAGTAGCATTGTGATTGTGGTGAGTTTATGCATAGCCATTTAATTTTAGGGATTATTGTTAACCTCTCCACCGCTGTAAAATGCTTGGAATTTTCATGAGCTTGTGGCAGGTCATTAATATACCGCAACACTGGAATATTCCAGTAGTCTTTCAGTTCAAATCTGAGTAAATTGGAAAATACATTATTTCAAAAATGTAGAGTAGTGAAACAAGATGGTATAGTTTTTCGTAAATGAATGTGCACAAACATGAACTTAATTAATTTAAAATCCACGAAAGTACACTTAAATTCAGTTCGGATTTCTATCTTTTGTTTGATCCTTACAAAGATTATACAGCTCAAAAAGCGATGTAACATTAGCACCTTTCAAGTATTACCAAAAGGAGTATTTAATTTGTATTTTGTGCCTGTAATTTTCCTGAAGACAAAAGAGGACATAACAATTGAATAGATTAGGCATTGCCGATGTGGAGAAGGGGTTGAGAGTACTTGCATGATCCGGCGTCCAGCCCATCCGGTGGACGCACAACGGCGGAACCCCTGCGTAGTCCGTTGCTAAAATCTAGAGTTAAGCAAACAGCTTATTACAATTCATAGTATACAGGAATTTTAAATAATGTCAATATGATAAAGTGGATGCAAAATAGAACAAGTCATTTTAAAAGTTAACGTCTTCAGATTGTTTATCAGCTTGATGTTACAGCCATGTGCACCCCGCGGAAGCAGTGACAACCACGCACGTTCATGATGAGATAGATGGAAGCGTCATTTAGTAGTCACATATTATAACACGTTAAGTGAATTGTGGAAAAATAACCGAAAAGAGATCACCTGTCATAAAAGCTATGAGAATGAGGCCCTAACCCTAATCGTATGTCATCTTCTCACGAAAGTTGATTAACTTTTTTCTTAGATCATCAGCTCTGCCAACTGTTTACTTCATTTACATTCGTTAAAAAGCTCAATGTGGAGCTGTTGAGAGCATTTAAATATGCTAATTTCTCCTCCATCATTAGCTTACAAATTGCAAAAAATGTGACTTAATCTGATGTTGAAACCTTGATTTTTCAGACATCAGTGCTGTGCTTCACACTTGCCTCTTACTTTGGCGTCATGAGTATAACAAAAAGTTTTGACATTCATTCAAAAACACTTTTAACCGGACGGTGGTTTCGAGATTATTTACTATGTTGGGTAGACTTTTAAGATTTCAGACATCGAGTCCTTATGTCCATGTAGCAGATGAGATGCTTGACTGTAACTTCACTGATCTCCCTTGGCAAGTCTATTGGATACGGAGATTCGTCCTGTAAGGGAATTTTAATGAGGACAAGGGAATCTGCTGGCCAACATGCATGCCCATCGCTAGCTGATGGAACATTGGCCCAACAGCAGAGTCATATAACAAAGGACGGGATTTGACATGTTTTGTGGGGGCAGGGTTTTGCGTCCACTTTTCCTTGACATGTTTTTTCACTTCACTATCTAGGTTTTACCCAGGTAGGAGGGAGGTGGGAGGAGTATCACGTGTTCACCTAATTGATATCTTCACACAGGCACAATAAGCAGCTCAGTAGTGTTTTGTGTCTGTTTAAGTGCGTCCAGACGCCGGAATTGGTCCTCGCATAGTGTACACCTACTCTAGACTTAGGCCCATGCCAATAGTCACCCACCTCTTCTGTAACGTGATAATATAATATAGTAATATATTATATGTGTATACACTATATATTATAATACAATAATATAATACTTTGGCTTATTACTACTTGAGCTAAGACTTTGGAGCGAAACCTCTTCAATGGGATGCCTATCCCGACGCATATGCCAAGGTACAAAGACTTAACTTCAATGAAGAAGGTCATCTGCCACGGATGAATGACCTCGTAAAGATGTAAAACAGAGGGGTTACAAGTGACACCTACTTTTGGTATTTACCACACTCTCATGCCCTTCAAGATAGTTGTCAACATGCGAGATGACGCCAGACTTGAACACTTTGGAAGAGTTCCATGTGATGCTGCTTGCGATAAGCATAAGACGATGCTGATTACATGAACATGCATTGCTGCCTCCACGTCTGCATTGGCTAAAGGGAACTATGATAGGTAGATAGATGGGCGGTAGTGAAAGGGAGGAATAGTTTTGCAAAAATAGGTTTATTAAAATCAATCCAAGTCTTGTCCTTTACCTGCTCCGCCTGTTTTTTTCGCTTGTTTTTTTATTGACTCAGCTTTTGGATTAATTTTCTCCCAGTGGCATTCAACGTACTCTCGATGTAAAGTATCGTCTAATCTTGAGTGGTATGCTTCCCAAATGGGACAAAACTGCAGTTACAATGGAACTGACGAGGCGGATCAGTGAGGTCGGGGTTAAACGCCTTCTCACATGCAAGAAAATTAAATGGGTAGTGTTGTCGGCTAGTGGTTGGTTTTTAAGGCACCACCAACGCTTCGATGACCGATGTGGGAGGTTGAACATAGGGAACGCCGGAGACGACGCTCGAAGGTAGAGAGTGAGAATGTGGCGACTTGATATTTGATTCAGCTGTGTGTTCAAACATGCGTACTTTTCCTTCCGCTTTGCGGCATGGCCTTTGGACCATGACAATAGCCACCCAATTCTTCTGCAAGTTGCCAGTATAGCTCTTACATACTACCTCTGATTATTAAGACTTAGGTGACGACTTGGAGCACTGAGCATCATCTCCTAGATGTTTACAAAGCGGAGAAAGCTGTGTATTTTACCAAGACGAGAGGAAAGTTAAGTGGACATTGCCCTTAACCTTAAAACAAAAAGGAACTTGCGACTCGGTAGAAGTGAACATTTTGTTTACATTCACCGACCTTTAATCGATTCTAAGATAGCAATAAGTGTCTTTTTGTAAGATGATTTAGTTTCAGGATGGAATAAAATAAACGCATCTACACGTTGGTCTACATGTATACTCACTTATTTCCTTGATTTTGTCGACTATCGACACACAAAACAAGCCAAGCTAATGGTGTGTTTTCTTTTCACTACTATCAACGACAAATAAAATCCAGCACTTTATGAATTAAGCGTGATAACTGGTATTTTTAGTGGTAGGAAATCTAACCATAGCGCTAGAAAGAGGAAAGTGGGATTGGCGTCAGTAAACCCCTAGATAACCTTTCGCAAGGGGATTTTTTCCAGAAAAAATGCAACAGGCCAACCATTAAAAAGCTTTTATGTAAACTTCCTTCTTAACTTGAATTTTGGAATTAAAAAAGGTAGGTACGTTGTGATTTAACCATGTTTACATACAACTAAGCATAATCCGTTTCTAGAGTTTCCAGAGATCTCCTCATACGAAAATCATGACGAAAAGGCAAAAAAGCATGCTTGTGTAATTAAAAAAAACTTCTGTTAGTTGAAAAAATCTTATGTTTAAAGATGTGCAGCAACATCAGAATTTTCACTTGAGTTTAGTTTTGGCATTGATTTAAATGCTATGGAACGCGCCCTCAAGGAAAATCAAAACAAAAGGTATGGCAACCACAACCCGTAGACTCAAAGCATAATAGGTCTAAAAACACGTACTTCATGTCGATTTTAATTTTAAAATGCTTTACATGCACTAGCTGAATCATGAATTGCTGCCAAATATGTCTTAGTCATAAACTTGAAAGATCACCTAACATGTCACGAATTTGTGATTAGAGAATAAAGATGTTTCACACATTCACAAAATGGCAATGTCTAAAGCTTAAATCCACGGTGAGCTTTTTACTTTAGCGCATAGACTTCCCTCCTACACCCAAAGACCAAACCTGAGCGAGCCTGATTGCATATTCGTTCGCATTCTCGTCTGTCACGAAAGGATCTCGTAGATCTCGCACATGCAATTAAGGCAAATTAAGAGAGCGGGCAGTTGTTTGAATTTCAATCAAAAGGCAGACACTGACTTATGAGAAGAAAAAACGGATAAATGCATGTACAGTAAAAAGTGTATAAGTTGAAAATTGGTTGCCACAAATGTAAAATGTTCATCGTCTCTTTAGCTCTCCATTCTGGTACCGGGCCACATGGGTGCTCCGCCACTGCACCTCCACTTTGTGGCGTGGCCTTTGACCCACCGCTAGTAGCCCCAAGCACTGCAGGTTAATAATACATATTCTGCCCAGGCATTACATATCCATTCGTCGGCAGACAAGTCTCGAAGGGTTACACAAATCTCATTATAATTTTGAACTCTTTCCTGAAGGGATGCAAACCAGTGGATTCCAATTTAAGCTCTATATTCGCATGCAATTGTCTCCTTGCGAGAAAAATTAAAACTTTGCAATTTAAATGGGACCTCCTCTTTCTCTTCCAGGTAAGGTGAGATATGGGGCCTGTCCATAGTTAATTTTTTTAACAAACAGTGCGAGATGTAAGGTCTTTGATAGGTTTGTACGAATGGGGCGTTCTCCCGACTCAATGAGTAGTCCTGACGCAATTCTTAGTCACATGGTATCGCCTCATATTCCAGCATCAAGTGAACAATTCCGTCTGCAGTGCATTACAATCACGCACACAAAAAAAGCGCAGTCTTCGGAGATGATGTAGGGTCTAGTGTCCAAGGTGTGTAGGGAAGGAGAGGATAGCGCGGTGTAGAGTATTGAGGTGGTGCACTGTTTGAGATTGATCGACGACGTATTCGCTTACTGAACCAAGGTTGGAGTGAATATTGAGGCTACCAAGTCTCTTTCGTCTCTAGCGGGCTGTCCTATTCCATGGCTATCCTCTTCTCTAATGTGGAAGGAACGAAGATCAGCAGACGGGCAGGCCTTGAAGTTCACATTCAACTATTAAGGTATGGCTTGTAAAAAAGATCTGTTCTACTCAGAAGAGTCCACGATTTTGCGATTAGCGACTTGTGCATGCGCCTGTGTGGGTGTAAACGATTTAACTCGTTTCCCAAGTTAAATGCAATAAAAAATTTATAGCCTTACTCTCGCATTGGCGTGCCAGCAGCGACATACAAGTGCCAGTGGTATCATCAAAGACGGAGGGTTATCCAAAAAGCGATCCATTTGTATTTGTCTGATCCATCATCAGATTCACATTGCTTAAGTGTAGATGTGTTAAGGCATGCCACACCCTCTCCAAATGTTCCCTTACAAACGCCAAGAGAAACTTCTGCGTTTTCCATACTGAACTTCATGCATTGCATTCAAATAAGAAAATGGATTTCAGCACACGAGCAAAGTTTTGTGGGAGATGAAGAAAAACTATGCCGATTTGTTGGCTTATAACGTTGTATTTAATTTGGTACTATAAGCAATCGTAAATATTTTCAGGTCTAGATCAGTTCAAATAAGTAATTTATGCAAAAACGTCGTCATCCATCCATTAACTTGACGTTTTCGTTGTCCATCAAACCCAACGGTGAACAAGTCGAGGATGACTGTTTGGCTAAATTGTAAACAAGATGTTTCAAAGTAGTACAGGTGACAAATTTTCCCAAAGGGCAGTTCAAAGTAAGGTCTAAGTACTCCGGATGATGATTTGTACCTGATAAAGCAGATAAAATCACCAACAATTTAAATTTGTGGTAATACACTTCGGCATGCTGTTTTGCGAACCCCTGGTTGCAGGCATTAAAGAGCACTGCCATTATGCTTCTTCTGCAAGGTGGTTTGGTCTCCGAATCATGTCGATAGTCCTAGACGCATCTGTACACCTTCGAAACCTTGCCTGCATAGGTTGTGTGTCTTCTTTCGTCTTCAGAAATGACTTTAGGCCCTACATTGGCGGCAGTATAAATCAAAACAATACTCTATGAACAATCACCCTGATTTCCATTACTGAACTCAAGGCCTTAACGTGATAGGAAAGGGTATATAGTGCGGATGGGGGAATCTATGGCGTTGCCTAAAAGAGAAAATTAAAAATTACGTTTACCTTCGGCAAATGTCCCAGCCCCGTAGTTTGCGGGTTAGCTACTAGCTAGTGACGTAATACTAGTCGTGAACCGACAGGAAAAGTTTGTTACAGAGATGTCTGCAGAACCCGTGTGAAGATGTCAATGAAGTGAACAAGTCACGCCTAGGTGGAATTTAGTTTAAAAGGCTGGACAGCACGGAAGTGACATCGAAGTGGTAAGGAGCAATAGATAGGAAACTCTACCCCCATGGAACTACGTTAAATCCCATCTATTGCTATATGAATCTTCTTTTAGGCCAGTACTTTTCAACTGGCCATGGTCATGCCTGATGGCCAGCACATTCCCAGTCCACCATTACAGTTCCCATACAGGACAGAAGTCTAGCTCTAGTGGAAGCACAAAGAGGGATCTGTGACTTTGCAGTCATATACCTTTTCGATTGCATGGAAATCGCATGACCAGCATAAGTGGCTGGTGGAAGTTTTTCGTATGGCACCGACAGCATTGTGATGGCTGACGCGTGAGGTTGACCGTAGGGAGCACAGGGGAGGACACGCTGAAGAGGAGAGACGGCTCCGTAACACTTTGGTCATTCGTTTATCTCTTTGCTTATACCTCTGGTGACATATCATTTAGGCCTTACCAGATGTCCCTCAGCCCATCTGTACGTCGCCAGTGGAGTTTTCTGTACCAGTATTATGCCTCCTCACGATTTCAGGAATGGCTCGGCGAGATGCTGTTTATCTTAGGTTTTTTTCATTTTAATGTCCCTTTTGTCAGTAGATGAGTTGATTTTACCTATAAACAGGCTCATTTACTGGTGCTCTTTAGCAGTGTGTCTATTTTTCCTTTTTATAACTGATTAATGTGCTTCAAAAGCAACATTGCTTCGCCTTTAATTACCTTCACTATTCCGCCCAAAGGGCTACTGGATGACGAAACTGGACAGAAGAAGCACCAGAGACGTTTGCAATTCTAATTACTAGGCTGCTGTTTTTTTGTTCGTAAGTGGTGCACAAGGAAGCGTATACCAATTTTACATTTTTTGGGTTAACTAATGCCAGATTATTCACTAAGTTCGACTGACCAATCAGACTGAAGTCTTGCTTCCGTTAAGAAACGAGCTAACACAAATTTTACTTGAAATTGCTTCGAATATGAGGAAAATTTATTGGTTTTTTCGTGCGTCTTTCTTGATCACAGTTTTGGAAAGAATTTGTTCTGTGGAAGGTGTTTAGCTCCTGCAGGTCATTTATTTCCTTTGGTGATTACAGCTGCAGCACAAATTAGTCGAGAATCTTAAAACAGGCTTCGAAGTGCAAACCAAGGCAACCGGAATAACTGGCCTTCCATGCAAAAAGGTGCTTTAGATGAAAAAACTAATTTGGTGCGTCCACTTCAATGATTTACCTCCAGGTGTTCCAAGCAAAGTAATCGGTTTCCACTCAACTTATTCGGTGGTTGTGGTTGTTAATTTGTTGCAGTGCCTCGAGTCTCCCCCAAATGTCGTAACACGCAACGGCTGCATCAATATAGGGAAGATCTAGGAAGTTTTTAGCATCGTTCTAAAGGCATGCTTTGGAGGAGAAGTACAGCCTGAGAGACTGAAATATCTGCGTGCTTAATCAAAGTGGATCATTACTACACAAGTACATTTAACCAAAGATATAACAGTTTTTAATCAAAATTTATTGGAATACACGGAGATGGGCACGATCGGTGATTTGTTTTGCCTTGTGTTTTACTGAACAAATGACAATTGATGACGTCCCCGTGTTTCAGATTTGCTGGGGTGATTTCTACCCCTTAGGACCGAGTAATCGGAGCTTCCAGGAGCTTGAAGCATCTGGCGTTCAAATAGCAAACAGAAAGTCGTGATTTTTCGTTGAGCGCTGATTAAACAGCAATTTCACGTTAAATGGCGTAGTGCAGTGATTTGGCATTTTACTTAGCTCTGGGTACTTGCGCAGACGCTTCAGTCTCTGTAGGTTGGCCTTCCGCTCTGCGACATGGCTTTTTGGCTAAACTAGTACGTTATTAATATACATTTTCTTTTTTAGTTTTCTAACTTGCTATAAATACAGAGACCACTTGAGGTGCTGTAGAAAAGCGATCCGTTTTAACCTTTGAATTCGGCGGACTTGTGTTCTCGGTTGGGTAAGCGGTGCATTGATAAAGGCAATGCCAAATGCTTAAGAAAATAGCAAGTAAGAATGGGATGCAATGGAATGTGGGACTATAATGGCCTCTGGATGAATGGCGAGAAAACAACTTCTTGTTGCACAATTTCAACAAACACTTTTGCAAATGCTACGTCTGAAATTTCAAGATTTTTAGTCCAATAATATTTAAATGTATTTCAGGCCATTAGTGTGCTCTACTCTACCATTTGTTGAGGAAAATTTGCACTCCTCCACGTTGTGACGATATTTCCACGCATTGCGATTTCATCCTGGAATATACAGATCTTTAAACAATAATACGAGGCTTTAAATGAAATGACTAGGTCAGAATTTTTGAAGAGCAAGCCGTATTTGTGAAAACTGAGATGAGCTTACTTAGTTTTGACCGGTGTCTGTTTCATTTGTCCATTTTTAAAAAGGTAAGCGCTTCAGAGAACAAGGTATTTTAAAATCACGAGTTTTAAGTTTTATTTTTAGTTAGAAAACAAAGCAGCAAAAATTAAAAGAAGACTGAATGGTAAGTAGTTTTGTTCTAACGGATCATTACACATATGACGGAATGCCTCTGTTTTATGTCGCCGGTAATCGAAAATAGATGCCAGGTCTAAACTACTCGAAAGGCAGCACCAAAGCCCCTTTAGATTTGGAAACACCTTCCCATCAACTATTGAATCCTCAGGGGGTAATCTGAGTACTCCACTTTGTTTGTTGTTAGTGTCTTAAACACAAGTCAATTCGCTGAAACAGAATAGGTCGTGTAAAATTACAAAACGTGTGTTTGAATCATCTGGATCCTGCTAGTCAACTTTGTAAACCAGGTTTAACATTGAATTACAATGTACTTTAAAGCAGCTAACATCATTCCAAGCGACAGATACAAGATTTTGACTGCTAAAATGGGCAAGATTATGCAATTATTGTATGGCTGCTTGCCATTTCACGTAAGTACTCGGGTACTTAAGTGTCCGCAGGTTGTACCTCCGCTCTGCTGAATGGCCCTTGGGCCACACCAATACCCATTTCCGAAATGCCACCAATCGAAAGGCAAAAGTTTAACTTATTTTAGCCTCGAAATGCACTTTAGATAAGCATGCAAAAGTTCGGAAAGAAGGTTTCATCTTAAAAAGAGGAACTAAATTCGTAGTAAAATTTGAGGCCCTCTAAGTCTTGCCTGGATTTGAAAGAGTTCATAACAAAAGGACAGAAAATGTATTACCAACGAACAGAAGGTCTGAGCGGCTGCTGACATGGTCCGTAGGCCATGCCGCCCCGTGGAAGTACAATCGCGGAGCTTTCGATGCCCGCGTAACAAAAACGAACAGTTAAACAAACAATCAAAGCATTACAAATCCACTAATGTATTGCTAGCAATAGTGCTTGCAACAGGCGACAGTCACGGTGGAGGAATTACTATACATTTAACTCTAAACGGCCGAGGATTGATTAGGTTTCGATTCGGATTTCCACCTAAAATAGGAAAATAAGCTGGATTTTACCTAATATGTTTCGAGTTTTAATTCGCTTTGGTTCGTTCAGTTTAGGGGGAAAAGGGTTGAACTTATGGACAGACTAGGGAAGGAATCTGGCCACCGTTATGCAGATAGTTACGTTAAATTTCTAACCTTTATTTGGCATTTTTAAAAGGGTTAATAAGATTAACCTTTATAGTCAGCCGCTGAATAGGTAAAATGTAGAAACAACACTACTTTCCTTCGTTCCAAAATATATCCTACATAAACGTGCGGGCAAAACACCCTTGTTTAAAAATTTATGCAGGTTGGAGGTATTTCATGATTTGGCTTGTGCATAATATTTCAAAGTGTATCAATCCTGAGTAAAGGTAACATGCAGTATGCTTTGAAACCGCGAAATTTACTGACTTTGCGCCCTGAGGCAGGAAAGCAATGGCAGACTTAAATCCCCATCCTGCCCTCTTCACGAAAAATTTTTTCCTTGGCACGATGCCAATCCCAAATGCCGTACACACGCCAATTGTCGATGTTACTTATGGGCGAAATCAAGTCATTTATTTTGGCCTACTATGCGGCCGTTGTTTTGGGACAACCCTCCCCAAGCATTCAAACAAGCACTGATGCACCCACGTCCAGTACCCACAGATGTTTGGAGGAAATCGGCGCACATGGACACATTAAACCGGTTAACAAAATTTCGGTGAATGAGGGTCACTATCCTTCGCATGAAGTTAAGATAGGTGAACTTTCTTTCAACCCACCTCTCCACATCTCTCCTCTTACCATCGGTGGATTTTCGCGTCTGTCTCCATGCAAAAAGGGAGCAGGCTGTGAGGAGAGCCACAGCACAAACTGCCCCTATCGTAATACCAACGATTTTACCGAGATGTAATCCACTGTTATCTAAAATTATGCGCAGAAGAAAAATAAAAATACGACTTTATTGCACCTATAGCGCGCCTTCCAAGTGAAATTTATGCTCCCATCAACCGGAGCAGTTTACACTCAGCTCGGTAGTGAAATACGCCTACAGTTTGTCCACAGAATATCTCCCATGCTAACTTTTGGAGCTGTCACTACTACTTACTAGCAAAAAATGTTTCACCATTTTTTAAAGGTATTGAAAGTAATAGAAACAGAATCCAAGTGAAGAATACTCACCTTGAATGAGTGACATGGATGCTGCATCTTCGTCGATTTGGAATACACTCTTGCCTGGAACAAAAATGACACACTAATTCGGTTTTACGACGGTACGTAAGAAGGAGATGGCATGATCACTACCACCATCAAGAATGGCTTGTTTTGTGATGAATATAATCGTCGGGTACTTTCAGTTCATAAACCTTTTCCGCTTGTAATTTCCCTTCCTGATTTCTTAGTGTCTCAAACTTGGTAGGCTATCCCGAAAAACCGTGGGAAGCGAATGCACGTTATTTGTTTCACTCATATTTAGTTGAATTTTTGAAAATACAAAATAAAATAGATGAAATTAATAACAATAACAACAATAACAAAAACTCTGCTATGGCTTTTTGTGCATAAAAATTAAATGAATGCATTAGGTCTAAGCAGTCTTTGTATTAAAAAGAGCAAAACTGACGAAAAACTAAGTACTGATTAAAGCAGACATTCGAGCCAAACCCTGACTCCAGATTTTACAAATGCACCGCCAAAAAGGCAGGTTAAAGTGGTGCCATTACAGTGGATAGTAAATGGCAAGTCAAGCCATCATCAGTAACAGGTAGGTGACCGACATGTTGCAGGCCGGTTCACATCGCCTTCATCAAGATGCCTGTGGTGACAAATCGGACATCTCAACAGCTAAAGCGTGGGATTCTGAGCCCCGGAGAACTACAAATGCCTGTGTCCATGCGACACTCAGCGACTCTCGACATTTTAAAACACTCGAATGGTGTCAACCCGTCAAAGGCGCTGGCCGTGGCCTTTCCCAGTCATTCAGCTCACTCGGTGGCCATTCGGTCTGTGCGTGCAACGCTTGCCTCATCAGTGGACGCAACTAAACTTGACGTGTGACAGAATTACACAGGAGAGGGGTGTAACCGTGGCACTAGAGAACACAACGTGACCTGGTGTAACCACCTTGATTACCAGGACAGAACTTCACTTTTGACCGACTGCTTTAGTGAAGGAAGGTGTTCAAAGATATTTTAACTGCACTAACAGCTCTTTTTAATATAAATGCCTCCAGTCATTCGTTAAAAGCTGAAGTAGGTTTATAAATGAATCGGAATATCAAGTAAAGTGCTAAAATCTGTTTTGATACCTTACAAATTATTACTTATTTTAATGTCAGTATAAATTCCCGCCTTCATTTGAACGCCGGTGTATGTTTTACCGGCACCTTACCTTTTGTAGCAAAGGTAGTTTCAGTGGTGGTAGTGGTAGTAGTAGTAGTGGGTGTAGTAACGTATGCTCTTGTTGTGGTAGTTGTCATAGGTTCTTCTAAAATAAGGTCAAACAAATCGCATAATTCGAATTTGTATCTAGTCGGGTGTCCATAATACGCAGAGTACTAACGGAAGCTAATCTACCCTTCAGTCTCAAATGCATTCTCAACTAACAATTTTGTGATTAGCATGCATGAAGGAGCAATTAAGAAGACAAAACTGGGTAACTTTGCAATCCTTTCGCAACAGGACACGAACTTGTCAATTCCACTTTTATCCACCATTTTGACTTAACTAGTGGAGAAGAAACGTGGTCCTACCTTCCATAATCCCACTTTTATCTCACATCCATCTATCTTACCTTGCACGTGATCATATAATTGTCTAGTACAAAAACAAGGTGATAATCATCACTTGGAGAATGAGAAGGGGGATGCGAATAAATACCAGAATACGACAGTACTTCCTATTCCAAGTCAAGGGACCTGTGACGCCATCTCATTGGTACGCCCCACCGCATGCGGTATGTTGGTTCGTTAGAATGGGACTTGCCTCGGACTCGCTGACTAGTCCTGACTGACTCAGAGGTGATTTTCATGCACAAAATTGAGTTGTGCCCCAACCCATCATATCACAATGCATCGTTTCCTAATGATATCGTAGCAAGTAAAGGGATCACAGTCCCAACGATAAATTGATCCTCAGCAGCTGTAGGGCTCCCTCTCCGGGGCATTCACACACACTCACACACAGACATGCAAAGCAAGCACCGTCTTCTGCAGCAGCGGCAGTATCTCATACCTTGAATGTGAAGGGTGGGGTAGGATGGCTGAATGTAGCAGGGTGGATAGGGCGGAGTGGGTAAGGTGAAGTGGGTGAGATGGTGGATCTTTTGGGGAGTGAATATAGAAGCAATTAAGTCACTACCATCACAAGTCAATGAGCAAATGAACAGTCCTATCCCATTGCTGGGCTTTTCAGTAATGTGGAAGGAACGAAGAACAGCTTAGGTTCATCCGTCAATATGTAAAATGTGGAGAAGACCCACTTGTGCAGAAGTATCCACGACTTTCCAATTGGCGATTTATGTATGCATGTGAGTGTAAAAGAATAACTTCATTTCTCACTTTAAAAACGACCAAGAATTCCCAACAGGTTAGCCTCGAATCGGTATGCCAACAGCCATGTGAGGCTTTGGGGTTATCAAGGCTGAGGGTTGTCCTGAAAGTGATGCATCTGTGGATGAGTGATCCATCACCAGAATCCAGTAAATCGGTTAGAGCACATCGCATCTACCCCTGCTACAAGGAACATCTGCGTTGTTGAAACTGAATTACACCCACACTACAAGCTTGAGCCCCAACGATTAGATTTAAATGACATTTGATTGAATGCGATTTCAGAATGATAGGAAAAAAGTCCACGCCTTATATTAGCGCATTTCTACATGCAATCTACCAATTTTCACTGCTACAAGCTATGCAGAAAACAGCACTCTCTTGGTCACCTGACAGGCAGGTATAGCTGACACATCTTACCCCAGTGAATGACGTGCGTGAGCCAATCGCCTCCATAATTGCAGGTGTAGTAGTCAGTTGACCCATTGCTTGTCACCTCGGTGTCAATGACCTTCCCATTATCGTTGTTTTTGTGAGCTAAGAAGAACAACAACGAAGACTAGCAGTAAATAACAACTTAACACAAATTTTTAAACTTGCAAATTTCCCTTCATCAGTGAGGTTAGTGCTACCGCATTCACGACTGAACACATCAACAATCAAAGAGACCATAAAACTTACCAACTTTTAAAATGTGAGGATACGTTGAAATAAAATTGTCCCACTCATAACCAAAATGTGTAGTACTGTAATATAGAACTTTTTGTGCTGTTGTAAATAACTGAAACTGAAAAACAAAAAAAATGCCAAAAATGTACACAGGCTGGGAGCTAATGGCTATTGCCATTCATCACTTTGAGTACAGTGATACTCACTCCGCCAAGCCACCTCTTTATGAAGCAGGTCAAGATGACGGTCGTGTTTTTGGGGACTCGGTGGCGTACAAGTGGAGTGGAGTAGGTCGGATTGATGAGTGCTAGATGGCAATAAGGGTAAAGGGCGTGAACCTCAGGTTTTCCTCAATCACTTCAGTCATAAACTTGCTACACAACATTATAAGAAAAGAACACAACCGAAAGATTGAGCACCATTTAGGCAACTTTGCATCCTTTCCATCTACGGTCTTACCGGAGGTAGACTCTGACCAGGTGTTGTTGTTGAAAAAGTAGATAGTGGTTGGAATAAGGTCTTCATCAGAAAGGAGGTAGATGTAGGTTAAATGCTCATTCATTGTGCCCTTTAGGGTCAGTGTTCTCTCCTCCACGCCGTCTGATTTAATGAAAAAAACGTTTGATAAAAAGTTGCATTTTTATTGCAGTGCACTTAGGGCCAAAAATATCAAATCTGACCTTTTGCAATTTGGCATTGAAAAAGCTTGGTGGAGCAGAGCCCTGCCTTTGAGATCGGGAACGTACCCTCGTCTGTGACAAGTATCTGTATACAAAAGTAACATAAGTGTTACTTTTTACGCCCTCGTAGTAGTGGTAATGGAAGGAGGACTTGCATATTCGTCTTTTCAACCTACTTGATAGTCGACTGGTAATGAGGTCTGCACATGGAATTCACTTCCTACAAAACCGTAGACTTCGTGACCTGTTGTCAAACATTGAGTACCTAAGGGGTGTAATACGCAAATTTGTAAAACTCTATCCGTAATCTTAGCAAACAACATATTTTAACCCAATGATTTGGCGTAAAAACATGGGATGTTACGACGTTAAGTAGGCTCTACACCACTGTACCTTTGTCGGGTGGTCTGGGCCTCGGCTCATGTCAGTAGCCCCAAGTCCCGGTGTATATCTACAGTACATATTCTGCTTGAGTATTATAGTTTCTTTCGACTTCACGCCCTATGATAGGCATGAGCGACTTCACTTGCTGGCGATTGAGATTAAAGAGCCATGTTTGACTCGTCTTCGGATGCGTTTCTAACGGAGTTGATCCTCTCAGACAACATCCACTACCGTGACAGCAGTGAAGAAATGTACCAGACGTCTTCTACCACTTGCAAACAACATGACAAGACTTGAGTCAAGCTGAATCGGGTCTTTAATACACCAAAAGCCAAAGGAATCTTCTGTAGAGAGGTGAGTTTTGGGATAATTAAACGAACTTTTTGCCATTCATTCCAGCCCGGAGCTCTTCCACTTGAATGGTACCAAAGCAAGTCTAGGATTGGATGAGGATGTTAAGAGCCCCATAGCAATGGGGAAAAAATGAATAGCAATTGTAATTTGGGACAAAGATTCAAAACTAACCCAGTAAAGTAGGAAATAAGGAAAAGGAGGAAAAAACTGGGGGACAAATTTGTCCCACGATATCGGTGGGTTTTGCAGGAATTACTAGTTGCAACCCGTAGACTCATAGCATGATTACCATCATTCTAACGTAGGCATTTGAACAGGGAGCGATAAATAAGCACATAAGTCTGTGAGTACGCTACTTCTCATTGTACTCTGAACCATTTTTCTCTTATTTCGAAATCTCGTTCGCTTACATACCATATGAGTCTGATGGATAAGGGTTAAGGTTTGGAATGGGGAGAAGTCTGCTTCCGTTTCAAAATCGCAGAGGTTTCTTGTGGGATTTACCATATAACCCTTGGAGAAGGTGCAGCATGTCCTAACAGATCCGCGTTTAAACAATGTGATTCCGGTGATGGATTGCCCAAAGACAGTTGCATCACTTTCAGGAAGACCCTCCATCTGATGGAATATACATGTCGCTGGTGGCATCCCAATTCAAGGTTAGCAGGCCAAAAATACTTGGTTGTATTTGACGTGAGAAAAGAATTAAATCGTTTACACCCACGTAAACATATGCACAAGTCGCGAATCGGAAAGTCGTGGACTCTTCTAAGCAGATGAAATCTGTCCACAAGCCGTATCTTAACAGTTGAATAGTAACTTTAGACTCCCCACCCATTTACTGTTCTTCGATTCTTCTACACTACAGAAAAGCTCAGATATGGGAAAGGTTGTCTGTTTGCTCAATGACTTGTGACTTCGGTATACACTCCATCACTGGTTGAGCAAATGATTACGTCGTTTATGATCCTTAAACGACCCACAAACCTACTCATTCCTTCATTCTAACTTGCCCTTCTTACTCCAAATGCCTCAAAAGCAGCGGAGTTACTGAGAATGAACTCCACCTCAAGCTCACAAACTAAGTCAACCGCATTGTATAGAAATTCTCCTATTCAACTTCCCGTGCGGTCTCACTGGAGAGTGTATAAATGACTAACAAAAGGCCATTGACCTGGGCAGGTGTTCGGATTTAGCGGGGAGGTTTAATTTAGGAGAGGCAAAGTCGGTGACTAATGCGACTCTCCCTCCCCTGTACTCACACCGACCACCGCCAGTAAGACTAGGCTCGAAGGGGGAACATGGCCACTGACCTCTGCACAGTCATTTGTTTACACAACACTCTACTATCGGCCATTCAGTCAAAGGGTCAATACGAGCTTAAATTCTAGCAACCAAGGCATTTTTGCACTAACCAATACTTATAGTAGAAGAAACAGGTTTGAACGCAGTGGCAGCGTTACTCCACGACTCCCCATTCATGCCTACAGCCTCCCAGTCTAAACACCAGCAGGTCATTCCACAATGCTGGATGACTAGGGAGTCACAGTGTTGATAGAAGCAAGAAAATATTCTCCAAATTTGTAATTGACTGTAATGCATTCAAATGGGGGGTTCTAAAATCCCTGTAGATTCTAACACCACCTCGGCGATATGGCTTCACACCGAAGCCTGTAGCCTCGCGACCCATCTGTACCCTAACAATAAAAGGCTCTTACACTACTAGTATGCCTTGTTAAGACTTCAGCGACGAATTGTCGTTCCTTTAAACCTCACGTTAATCAAACAAGTGGAGACAGAAGCCGATGATAAATGCAGACGAATGAAGCAGCAGAAGTCACTCTTTCATCATTACTACTTCAAATGACTGAAAATAATGGTGGCTCAATTAAAACGAATTCAAGCGCATTAGCTTGATTTTTAAGAAAAAAAAACCCGGTAGACAACTAAAAGTAGCAGATAGGCAATAAAATGAAACTGTAAAAATATCATTATGTGTAAATGAGTAAGAATGACGTGAAGAGCAAACTTACTGCGTAAATTAAGCAAAACTGCTAATAGGAGCCACATATCTAAATCCCTGACTGAGACGAGACACCGGAGGGCTTGAAATGAGGCATAAAAGGGCTCCACCTGTCGGTGACCGAACACAGTCGATTTTGGCTCGATCCGATTGGTAAAACGGGTTTAAATTGTACTGGTCAATCACAACGGTCGCCTTACGTCGCCACTTCCTATTGAGGCTGGACCGGGTGATGTGACTCAGCTACCCACAGCCAGTGCCTCGAACGTTTACCATCACGGCTATTGGCCGCCTTAAGGCCATCTGGGGGGATATGTAAATTGATCGGGTGGAAGTGCTTATCTAGGTCCCACCAATCGCCTCATGGTGAACGCTCTTGTTATGCATTCTCACATATGAGAATATAATTATAATTGGTGTTACAGCTTCATCTGCTCTTTGCAGTTTTAATCTGGCACCAAATATAATTGTTTGCATAATTTCTACTTGAGGAAACAAAGACAACTGTTCTCTTGACGAGAATAATTAAAGGATGCATCACTTTCTACGTAGTTTCAAGGGCAGCAACGTGAACTAACGTCTAAGTACTTTTTAATGGGTTATTTGTCTGTTTCTCTCCCGATTTTGGGAACGGGCAGCTTTGGGTCTCCTGCTGTACCTTCGCCGGGTAGGCTGGCCTCCGGGCCAAACCAGTAGCTCCCTAGCCCTTCTAAAAGTCAACAATGCACATCCTGTTCAAGTATTATGTCTTCATTCGTCCTGTGGGAAGTCTCAGAGCACTGCATCGGTTGCAGTGGAAAGCGAACCCGGTCTTAAAGGACGTCTACCCTGATTTCTATTGCTGGGTGATTAACCCCGGCATGGCAGAAGAAGTGTATTTGCTGCTGGAAATGATGTCTACCCTCGGCAACCACCCCATTCCCCTAGTCTGTGGAAAAGCAATTAACAGGTGAAGCATCACTACCCGTGAATCATCTGGAAAAGTTCGTTACAGGACTGTCTACGATGCCTATACAGGATGTCCATTAAGTGAAGACACGACACCTTCTGTACTTGTTTACTACTAGGATAGAACTCAGAGATATTGCTGGGCAGCACCGAAGAGAGAACAAGGTGACAAAGATCAAGGAGCACTTTCAGGGGACAGTCGGGTAGACTGGACTATCTATGTGACTAAAAAGGCACCATAGATCCCCAAAGAGTAGAGAAAATCTGATTTTCTCTAATGTATTCGGAGGATTCATGAAACCCCACATTATCAAATTAAAAGATGTCTTTTTCAAATCAGGCTTTTCGACCCAGGGGTGTAAAGTCGGGGGTTAAAGAACAAGACGGTAAGTAAAACATTTACATTGGTATGACATTGTTCAATAAGTGACATAGTTGACTATTGTGTTTCAGTAGCAAAATTGTCTGGACCAAGATGCAAAGGAAACATCCCACCTTTGAAGGTTCCGCACCCATTATGACATGCAAAGTCCCGAAGTGCTCTATTCACCAAAACCAAGATTTAACCGCACAATTAACGCATTACACGTCCCACTAGAATACTATAACAAACAATGCTGAGTCCTCAGCAGATCGTAGTAAGCCATGGTGACATGGAAGTACAAGTAGGATTAGAATTACAGAAGAGTCGGAATGCTGTTGGCATGGTCCGAAGGCCATACCACGGCGTGGTAATTGGGAAGATTGAAAAGGGTTACCGCGATAGCCACACTAACGTTTCGAACTAAAGGCAATTTTAAAAAGGCTGGGACCTCATCAGAAGTGGGAGTTCAAAAGTGAAATCCTGCATAATCTATCATGTAATAGGGACCAAAGAATAGATATAATACCTCAAAGTGCTGAAACAATTGTAAGCCTCGCGGACACAACCAGTCTGTTTGCTGCATGTCAAAGGCCTGTATGAACAACAGTAAACTTCAATCCTCTAATACCTAGTGCTGATTTAGCTAGCTCATCCAGCCAAATCATGCAAAACTATTTACTCAACAAGGTGTTAAAATACAATCTTTTTAATTACCGATACAGACAGGACTGAAACCTTTGTTGCTCATGTTTTTCTTTAAGATCTTAAGCTTTCAGTGAATGTTAGATTCGCCGGTGTTACTTTGAGAAACACTGAGGAAGAATGACAAATTTTGGCTCCTGTAAACATTTTTCTGACTCTAGGCATAAAACGTATAATTGTCGGTTTCCGGAAATTTATCACGGTCCATCAAACATTGGTTTGAGGTGTATGCAACCTGAACATTTCTATCCTCTTCTTCTACTGACCACCAGTCAAGGCTCCGCACTTCCCAAAACATCTGTCGCACCACAATGCTAGTTTCACCCCGCATGCTGGCTGTTTGTCTCGACATGCTACTACTCAAGAGGTAGTTATGTCTCACTGTCTTCGTGCTCAGCAGTTACTGCTTCCGCGACATACGGAAGTGCTGCCACATTACCTTCAATTTTTGGTGAAATGGTTGAATGCCAGATATGGGAAAAACAGAATTCTAAGAACGCCTTGACGAAGCTTCGTTTGTGCCTGATCAATTACTTCGCCTTGAGGACCATGAAAGTCATGCATCCCGGCTGTTTTGGTATCAGATAGAGGAAATCCTCTGCTCACTGCTTGCGCAAAGCCCATTAGGGAAAGTTTTAGTGGGCTACCTTACATGATGGTTTGTGGAGCCTTTCAATGCATACATACCGACTACTAAGGTGCATTTTTGGACGAATACTATGCATTGGGTAGTGTCAATACTTGTTCACACTCGCTAGAGGTAACCTCCACTACCTCGTTCACTGCAGATTTAGCTCTCAGAGAGAGATGATCGCATAGGCGTTGATGGCTGGCAGTGGAGAGTATTCCAATTCATGAAGGATAGAAGTGTGACTGAAAACGATTGTTTGCCGATACGTTCTAGCGGTACCTAGACATCTGCAATCCGGTGGTGGTACTGAAAGCTTTATCCCTATCGTTAAAATGACATCGAACCCTTAATCCTCGAGATTTACGGAATTGTAATATGAGAATAAACTCATCATTCAGTGCCTCAAAACTGTTCGCTCTACGGCCAGAAGCATTCCATCGGAGTTGTTGAGAAGTTGTGATCACATGACATGTTTACTATGGGCCTATTAGAAGTATTTTGTTATGGGGAGATCACTTCAGACCATCAAGCAAAGTTATTCTCAAGAATTGAACACTCACATATGCCAGCCTCTTGATTTAGGTGACGATTCTGTCCATTAAGAACGTAATGACCAACTTGTATACAATTTGTCCGCCTCTGGTGCGTCTGATTATAGCGCTAATTTGTTGTATTGCAATGGCTTGAGACTTCTCCTAAGTGGTAAGAAGCCAAGGTAGTGTGGAAGAATATGCATTGCCAAGGTACATAGGTGTCAGGAGGCTATTGGTATAAATTAAAGGTTATGTAATACTTATGTTGTTTTAATGTGCCTTTCAGGGGAGGAGGCAA
>NW_020170461.1:22795-56966 GCF_000524195.1 Echinococcus granulosus | reverse complement strand
GAATCGGGAAGCGGAGACCGAGGAGTCTGGCTCCACAGTTATGCTTCAGTGTGGAAGTACAGTCTGGCAGGAAACGTGGTGAAACGAATACCTGAATATAATACTAAGTCGTTGCATGAGATCATAACGGCCAGGCGTTTTAATTAGCATATTTGTGCACTAAGAACATATTATATCGCACGGTGCTGCATTTACTCAACGCCATTAATTTTCAAGTTAAGCTGATGCAATATTTTGATTGCAATAGTATAATGTGGAGCTAGGCTCCTCGGTCTCCGCTTCCCGATTCCTAGCGTTCCTAGACAAGCCCGGTTGGTTTGCTTTGGACATCTTTATTAAAGACGACAAGATGTATAGGGAAAATACAATATTCAAGAAGGAGGGGAGCCGCAGTCACTAGGTAAGGGAGAGGATGATCCGGTCACGAGATTCGAATTTCCTGGTTGCCTCCTCCCTGAAAGGCACATTAAAACAACATAAGTATTACAATAATGTATTACAAGAGGTTCAAACCTAGTATTAACCAAATACGGTAGTAGTAGGACATTAAAATAACAAAACGGCGTTGGATTCGTCATAATTATTATTCCGCAACCAAAAAAATTGGTAAAATGCATAAAACAGTCACTGGCACAGCCGTCATAGCCACGGTAACTTGCAAGATGATCGAGAAATTGTAGGCAGCTCGCTGCTCCGATCTGACCTGGTCTGATGTTCTCACTTTCTGTGACTCAATTAAAATTGTCTATCGTAGCAGATGCTGGGTTTACAACGGACTCCCAAATACTCTTTTGGCTGATATGTTATTTCATTGAACGATTGACAAAATTTTTGCAACATAGAAATTCCATCTGCTATTTGATCATCGGGTTGCACAACTAGGCCTAAACTTTTAACTGCGTTAGTGCAATTTTAAGGCATTAAAGCTTTAAAAGTGACTCTTAGTGGCACAATCAAGTGTTCTTTTATGCAAACGTACATTTACTAGTCTGCATTATTTTCTGCTTAAGTTCAACTTTACCGACCCGAAATGCATCTAAGAATGGATAATAATTTTCAGCTATCCTTTGATATGGCGTATGAACGACCTTTTAGTACTAATGAAAGGTACATAATACCCCTCAATCAAAATACTATTGTTAAAATTGGCCTAAAGATGAAGCGCAATTAGGGAAACCATGTTAGCGTACTGCTTTGAGGATTGACTTGATGAAAAACAACTTTCCAGTAAAGTTTTGACTGCCTAAATATGTAAAACCTAGTGCGTGAGATGCCTTCCAATGCATTTTTGGTGTTGCTATTAGTTTTAGCTTTGAAACTGGTATAGAACCATCTGCTGACGCCGGATTATGCCATTGTTACAAGCTTTGTTAGATTTGTTGTTTCTTGATCTATGTCTTTGCAACGAATATTTTACTAATTTTACTCGTTCATAGTGTGTTGAGGGGTAGTTGGTAGACCTTATGCCTAGTGAACCGCCTCGTTTTGTATTTTGTCAACTAACCTTCAATTTTGTGTTTATTTTCTGTGTTATTGATTTGTGCTTATTGATATCACACCCATTAACATCATTAAAATTCACATTGTTATAGAGTCTGGTACTTTTGCCTGCACTGGTTAAACGCGTCATTTTTTCCTTGAATTTCATAATTTCTTTCTTTATTAATGGTTAGAAAGATGCGGTCAGCGATATGTCATCACTTTTTGGCGGGATACTGCCGTAACGGTGACGATTGCATTTTTATTCATGTTAATCCGACCCACAAGCCTCGTTCTTCATGCAATTACTCATTCCCCAGCACTGAGAGGTTGGTAAGACCACTAACTTCTGATTATTTGAAACGCATTTGTAGTTAGCAATACGGGGATTAGGCCTTTTGTTTGTGCAGTTTTCTACGCCTGTCCTACTGTAAATGCCCCTTAATATCTATAGAAGTTAAACCTTCAAGATGGATATTTCATGGAATCTCGAGTAGATTTCTTCATTGGTTAATAGCTCTGAAAGTTGAGTTTTTATTCATCGTAAAGCTTGAGTTAATGCGACAGCTAAATTCCAGCCACTGCTGCTGATTTTGACACTGTGCCATCGCCTTAATTCAGCTTAGTTATCTCATCGTACATCTTCATTCCTCCAACTGTTGATTGACCGCTTATTCAAAATGCCCCGAAGGTATTTGTTTGGTGAATTCACCGAATTTGAGTGGTGCCGTAACTAACTGGGCCATGGTAGCATGCAATATTACGATTGGTTTGTGAACCCTCCCTACTATTACTTCCAGAAATTTCCCGCGAAACCCCGGAGTCCCACGAATATGTCGATTCTATCAAATGGGGTACTGTGCATATGGAGCTGGCTGTGAGTTCCTTCATCCACGTAATAGAGGTATGTTGTTTCGTTTACCGTGCGATATTTTTTGTAATGAACATTGTGGATAGGTTGCTGCGTTCCTAGTTAAGCTCATAGGATGCGCATCTAATTAGTTTATTAGTTTTACTTATTTTTTGTGATTCAAATACTTGAGGCTTTTTAGTTTATTATTAAACGTTAGACCTACCAATCGGTGGAGCCCCTTTTGTGAAATCTCGGCCATTCTCACAGTAGACTTTCACAAAGCAGATATTTGGTAACGGTCGTGTTATCTGAAAATCACCTAATCTGCCCAGAGGCAGCGTATTTATTCAGAATGTAATACATTTTGTCGCCCACTCAACTCAATGCAATCCCAAGCTCTATTGTCATAACAAAGGCATACTTTTGAGTGTATTCTTTTTCGTTGCAATAAGTGTACTGCTTATTTTACTCAAAATGTGTTCTTTCTAACACTACGACGAAACACAACGATCGAAATACACTTACATTCAGTGATTCATCTCACTATTCCTAGTGGAATTTTAGTGATCAGATTTATTTATCAGCTTCTTGTTACATATTCTGCTTCCTTCTTTACATTTCTAAACATTTTCCTCTCTATTGTACTTCACACAGCAGAACTTCAGCCATGTTCGTATTATTTTGTAGTAAATTAGTCTCTAGTGGCTGGGTGGTTGATTTACTTTCTTTTTTTGTTTTTCTATTTGTATGTGCACTATCAGCGTCATTGTTTATATACTGGAATGTTATCTCAGTCACTTCGTTAGCTAAAATGCTAAACCTCATTTTGTCTAGTGTCTGTGAACTGAAAGCGAGGTGTACTATTTTTAGCATTGAACGCCCCTAAACAGTTACCCAAAGGTGTCATTACTTGGCCTCCAGCACCCAACAGTAAATCTGATCGATTTCACTTTCGGAAGTCTACTGATGCTGAATCTACTCCCGTACCGACTTTCTCATTCAAGAAGACGCTGGAATCACTGCTACCGCGGGACGATGAATCGGCTGTGTTGACAAAGCGAGAGGATTTCGGCTACAAGAGAGGGGAAGTGTTCTCTGCCAGAGACAGTCTCTCAGCGGAGGATCTGAAGATCTACTCTAAGAAGGGGGAAAACGGTTTCTCGTCCATTCCTCTCCTACCCCCACCGGAAGAGCTGTGTTTTTGACACTTGTATCATTAATGACCATACTCTCGTGCAAGTGTCGTCCTTTGGGTTTGGTTCCGTCGCGCCCTTGGGGTTGGGGGGGGGTGGTTTGTTTCCGGGTGGGGGTGCGGATGTGGGCGGTCTGCCGTGTGCTTCTTGGGTTGGTCCTGTTTGCTAAATGTGAGTGCTAACCAGGGAGAGACAGTTGGTATGGGTGCCCTTCTACAATCCCACCAAATACTCCGGACTTTTCAATGCATTGGAGGAGCGAATAATAGGTCGCTCGAGCATATACTTCAGCCCCTATTCGCCAAGCTGAAAGTCTGCCACCCAATTATAAAATTAAAGATAAAATGAGTCTGAATAATCCTCATAGTGTATGCCACCTATAAACTACATTAAATAGCTTCTTCTCTAATTCCCAGGCTTGATCATTTCTTTCATTTAGCCCATCTTCAATTTTGGCGAAACTTTCGAAATAATTGGGGTGAATTAACGAGTGATTTGATTGGCGAAATGTACCGTTCTGCCTCGTTCCCCGATGCTTGCTTAGGAATTTATGAGTTTTTTTCCTGGTTAAGTTATGTGATGGATACGATTTGTATAAGTTTGTACACTTTAAAATAGAACATCCTACTGGGCTCTAAATGGCCTCGAGTACATTTCAATGGGCAGTCCTCGATGTTTGTTTATCATGACTTTAGATCCCGGCGTTGATGGACTTCCTCTTTCAGAATGTCCCTCAAATAATTCAAGCAATTTTCTTTGATGACAAATCCATACTCGAGTGTACGCCGAATGTGGATGACATTAATTACAAAGTGAGTTTATTTTACTTGATTGATTTATCAGCTCCGCTTTCTTATGAAATTTCTCACACCTTCAAGGATACACAACTGAGAACTCCACTACACGCGGCAGCACATGCTGGAGATGTGGACTTCGTTGAATTCTTACTGACTAACAACGCGCGTGTCAATGTAAAGGATATAAAGTGGTACACTCCCCTTCATCACGCATGTGCGTCGGATGCTCCCTCGGTGGTACAGGTGCTTGTTCATCCTCTTTACTTTGGGTGACTGTGGTTGAGTTGTAAATATGCTGGTTTCTAGGTTTCGTGTAAAGTACACGCACAAATGTGATCATTTATATGGGCTGGTTACAGGCATCTTTTACACCATTAGAATGGGAAGTTTTTTGTTTTACAATCATTGATCATTTTAGTTCCGCCAAAAATGCACCCATGTTAAATTAGTTAATCCAAAGGCATTTTTTATAATAATGCGCTGATCATAAGCTCAACTTACCTGAGCTAAAACTGAGGCGGGTTGAAGTGGGCTATGCATTTTATTGTGAAATATTCTTGAAGAGTACCGTATAATTCATGTTTGTTATTTTCTAGCTCTTATTAGACAACGGTGCAGACAGGAATATGCGAGAGAAGGGCTGGCTCACTCCTCTACATGTTGCTGCGTATAATGGCAGCTTGGAGTGCGCTCGTCTCTTACTCTTTTACAACACCGAAGACGGTGAATGTGGCACGAATGTAAACGCTTCGGATCGTGGTGGCCACGCTCCTTTACACCACGCGGTTTATGGGGGACACTTGGATGTAGGAACCTTTTCTTCTTTTAGCATGATGCTGCTTTTAGCATTCTTTATCAAGGCGCACTTGTACTTACCAAACTTTAGATGGTCCGTTTGCTCCTGACAAACGGTGCCTCTGTGAACGCCTTCGACAAAAACGATCGGCGTGCCATGCATTGGGCGGCTGCCTGTGATCTTCCCAGTGTGAGTTTAACCTCTCAACTTGTAGTATATAGCTATTATCATTTATTTCTCTATCAATCTTTCGACCCATAAACGTATTTGAAAAACATTGACAACCATAATTATGGTTTTGCAAACTCCACCATATTTTTTGTTTTTCATTCTCTAGACAACCTTCTTCAAAGAGGTTAAACAAGCCAAACACATCTTTAGTGTTGTGTGATTATGTATTGTAATTTGCATGCGTGGATTCCGTCAAATTAAATAGGCATAACAAGTGGCCAGTTGTTCACGATATTTTATATATTTTCTCGACAGATCATGGAGTTGCTCTGCGAATTCGGCGCTGAGGTGAATTGTCGGGACAAATTTTTGTACACTCCTTTGCATGTTGCCGCAGCCCTTGGACACGTCAACGTGGCAAAGCAACTAATGGACCGTGGGGCAGAGCTTGATGCTGTTACCGCAAGAGTGAGTCACACACTTTGAGTGGAGCTCAGACAACCCGAGTGGTTAGCAATAAGAACACCGTTCATGGCTAAAGCACAAATTAGGAAACCAATCGGGGTTTGAGTGCTACTACCACCACTACTACTAGGAAGCGAGACAGTCATGCAATATCTAAAATCGGTTGCTTTGAAATGTCTGTATACAAGATTCCTTCCATCTCGGCTCTTAATACCAATGACTGGAAGACGGAGGCAAGTGTTGACATTCAATCCCGCTTGTTTTATTTTGTTGCCCCAAATACTGAACTGTTCTTCTTCTGAATTATTGCAGGGCAATTCTGTTTTACATACGGCATGCCTGAATGGCAGTAGAGAAAACGTGAAGGCGATTTTGGAGAGACTGGCGATGAGCCAAGATGCTGAAGTGCTAATAAGGAAGGCATTGACTGAGTGCAACAGCGATGGCTACACTGCGCTCCATCTCTCCGTCATTAGCCCGGGAGGTGCGGGATGCTTGGAGGAACTGATTTCCTTCTGCATTCAATTTGATGAACAGAGACTGGCAAGTCCATCAACTTCTACTGCGCCACCATCACCGACACTTTTATTGAATCCAGAAATCGCCGGAGGATATAACTCCTGGACTCCACTGCATCTGGCTGCGGTTTATGGCAGGTAAATGAAAAAAATTCAGTGTGACATGCTCTGTTAGTCTAGGAGAACAGAGCCCGTTCTCGTAATTTTAGTGTTCGAGGCTGCTCCAAATTGACGGTGTTTATTGCTAGAAATGTCTAGGTTTTAAGCCACGATCATGATAGCAAGATTCGTTTTGACCTCTGAGAACTCAGCTCCGGTGTTTTGATTTTGCAGCCAATTTAGTAGCGGACGTTATCGTCAGATCTGCCCTTAAGAGTTTTCCAGTGTTGACACTACTATCACGAACTAGGTGAGATTTTTATAAGTCTGCCGCGCTCATCCAGTGTTTGTGTGCTTTTATTACTTAATACATAGTAAGTACTGGTCCATCCACATCTTCTTGCAGGTGGTCAAAGGGGTAGGGGTTCATTTCTTTAAGCCTAGCACATCTTAAATAAATTTGTCAGGGCTCACAGGTCTTACATATTGCCTCGGGCCAAGGAGACTTTTTCCGCCATTGCGTTCATCGTCAATTTCCAATTCTTTTCACTTACTCAACGATTACTACTTTGCGTAATCTGAAACCCTTGGGTAAATTGGCATCTCTAGTCACTGGTTATTTCTCATCTATGTTGTCAAGTGTTGATTCGTAGGGCTGGATCATCATTTTTGGATAACACTTATTCTACTTATATTTTTGGTTATTGTAATTGAGGTTTTCAGTTGTTGAGGCGTTTTTTTACAACTTCTGCAATTGAAATATACTCCAAAACCGTCAAATCACGACGGTTTAGTTCATAAAAGAAGATGATTTTTATTGAGTAGAAACCGTGCTTATTTCTTTTCAGAGTTCTCTGCTATCCCAGTTCAGGGAGATTTTCCAGCATGACTTAACCATCATTTAGCAATCCTCCCGTCTTGATGTCCAATATGCACCAGTTTTTCAAGATTGCGAATGTTCATGAGTGATTGTGCTGTGTCCAGCGCTGCCACAGAAAGAAGATTGTCTGTTGTGTGACCTAGTCACATGACAGGTGTTGATGTGCCAATCAAGGATCGAGGGTGAGACGGAGGTTAGATGCGCTGGGAGAATGTTTGTGGTGCTAGATGGATGCTGTGCTGCTGCCTGTGGACCAGGACTGTGGGCTGGGGTTGTGGACCGTGAGCATTGGGTTTGGCGACTGAGCGGCAACTTTTTGCATCAGTATTCGGTAGTTTGGTTTGATGTGGTGTGGTGTAGTGTAGTGTGATGGCGTGTTGTGTCTGAAGCCTGTTGTAGATAGGAGTCGATAACGTTGCTTAGGTTGAAACTGTTTGCCTTGATAGGGAAGAGATTGATTTCCTTACCACAGGCTATTGTGTTCAGGTACTCCTACACTCTCGCACCTCAAGCACTCATTCACTCGGTCATGCATGCACACGCCACGGCTGTGGTCCAAGTCACGTGCACCGGCAAATTTATGTGTTAAGACATAATTATAATTTACTACAGTGCGTATCGCTGATACGACGGTAAAATTGGATGTTGCGATCTGGCCTGAATGCCTACCTTACTTCTAATGTAGGCTTGTTGAGAAGTAATGTAACAGGCTACCAACCCACATGGTCATTTTGGTAGCATGGAAGCAGCGTAGGTCTGTAACATAGGAATATGTGTTTCTGAACTAAACCAGTAGCGAAAGATTAAGGATCTATGGTGCTGACTCCATTGTGTAGAAACAAACAAGCGGAGACGCTATTACAAATGGAAGTCAATCGGCAGCCTTTGGACAGACATGGAAACACCCCACTCCACCTGGCAGCCGGCAGAGGTCACGAGTTGGTACTCACCACCCTCCTCGACGCTGGCGCCCCATGGAATGCCCTTGGTA
Source organism: Echinococcus granulosus (assembly GCF_000524195.1). Taxonomy (NCBI): domain Eukaryota; kingdom Metazoa; phylum Platyhelminthes; class Cestoda; order Cyclophyllidea; family Taeniidae; genus Echinococcus; species Echinococcus granulosus. The sequence continues at coordinate 48,724 of NW_020170461.1, read as the reverse complement.
ACGGTGGTGCCACCCCCTTGCACTGTGCCGCCGCTTCCGGCTACTCCTCCTGTCTCAGTCGGTGAGTTCCGACCACTTTGTTTTCTCCTGCATCTCTACGTATTTTGGGCTGTTTTCATAATTGTAACGAAGTAGCTTCGAATTTGCTACTATTCAAACTTCACCACTTTTTTATCTTTTTATCAGTTCATCTAGCAATTTCATTGTAAAGGGAATTAATCATAATAGAATTTGGACTGACGGTTCATTTCCAGTCTACGATGACATCCATAGTACCATACTTTGGTTCACTACTTACAAAGATATTTTTAAATTTTGCTTTTTCAATGGTTTTCCTTGTTAGTTGTAATTCGACCTACACTCGGTCAAATAAATGTTCTCAAGAAAAGCGATTGACGTAAGAAATCCGCACTCCGTGGAATATCATCCACCCTTAAGCAAAACGTGGCATATGAACCCGCACAATGCGGTTCATAGTCCGAAAATAATGCGTGAATTCTCCGAGGTCTACGGGATGCGCGCCTAACTGCCTCTGAATGATAAAGATAATTGCGGTATTCGTTCCTATCTCGCAGCCAGCTTCATTTTACGAGAATCCTATTGTGATGGTTGTCCTAAAATAACGCGATCACGGCGAGCATCAAGGGTAGTGCTCAAAATACGAGGGAGCTATTGTAACACACTGCGCGAGCATTCTCTGTGGGTACGCCATTTCTGTTACCATTACACAAGTTCTTCTGCACGAGAAACAAATCGCTGAAGCAAAAATCAAAATCATTTAATGGTGCCCATTCGTCCTTCAGCTTGCTGGAGGTGGCGACGAAGTACTGGGATGAGGTGGAAATGGCGGTTGAGGAGTTTGCAGAGGTAGAAGAGGGTTATCCCCTCTACACGCGTCCCATGCGCGCCCTCAAGGATGATATGGGTCGAAACCTAGTGCACGCCGCTGCTCTGGGCGGTTCAATCGAGTGCCTGCGCAGCGTCCTTTTCGCTGGCGGCGGACCATTCGAGGTGGATCGATTCGGGCGCACTGCACTCCACTTTGCAATACTCTCCGTCGCATTGGCCCGTCGCTACACTACGGACGAACCACCCATCCGCGTGCCCATCAAGTGCAGCTCTACTTCTGAAGTGGTCCGTGTCCTTCTCAAGGTGTGTAGTTTCTATCGCATTTTTAAATTTCAAGCCGAACCCGAAAGGGAAGAGAAAATTTAGATTTTGTTCACGTAGTCTTCTGCTATAGGTTACACAGTAATCTCAGCCTAAAATGATTAGTCGGTATGGCTTAATCATTCTATGACAGTCTGTTTTTTTGCGCTTAGCATGTACTAACTTTTTGAAATAGCAAATGGCTGTGGAGATTCACCTCATGCGTGATTTTGTCACGCAACAGGTGGTGATACGTCGGTCGGACGTCTTGCCTGGCCTAATTCTTGGGTCGGCAAGTGCTCGGTACCTGTAAAGCCACAAGGGTGTCACGAGAAGGTCGTGTGTTGAGTTTCTGTCAGATAGGTTGGAATAGCGTACCAAGTTGCATTTTCTTTACAAACTTCCTTACAGGTCTTCACTGGATTCGGACCACTAGGGACGGACGGTACTTTATAATAAGCGCACTTCGTATGCTAGCCGCTGTTTACAGAGAGGATGGCATAAAAGTTGATCTGCTGTGTAGTCGTACAGTAGCTTTGTAGCGCACTATTTTGCACCAGTTCCTGCTTGCCATCCTATTTTTATTTTAAATATCGCCTGGCTATGTGTCTCGTTTCCACGGGGCTGCGAGGAACGTGAAAGGTTTATCTTCATTCGCTTCATTAACGGTACCTCTAAATATTTGCCTTTGGCAACCCCACGTAGGGTGTTTGCGGATCGTCCAATTCTTGCGTTTTTTCATTTGTTTTTTATTGCGAATCTACGCATTTTTGATAACCCTCCTACTGTGAATCTTCACACATTCATCCATTTGCAATAAAAGCGTTTGTCCTTTGTTGTTCAGCTGCGGTATCAAATACTCCAAATCGGGGCTTTTGACCTTTTTGAGTGGCTCGCCCATCGCTGCTACTACCGTAGCTCCCGGCTGTTTTTTGGATATATCAAAAGATGGACGAGCCTGGATGCGACCCTAGTTAATGCACAGAAGGACGTGACATGAGTGGAGCCTCATGCTAACAAGACTAAAGGATCCGCTTCAGTTAAATTTCAAACCAACAAATACTGCCAAAAGGTCGGCTTCATTTTTGTGCTTCACTTAAATTTCAAAGACAACAGTGAGGAGACCCTCCTGTGACTGCTTAATTGGTTATAATAGTAGGCTAGTGTTCTTAGCTTCAATAAAAGCTATGAAAGTAGACGAGAGTGATTTCTCATGTTGCACAGTTCTCTTAATAGGTGGAGACCTAAATGGAGTTTTATTCTATTACATGGCATAGCCATGGGCATTCACCGTTTCTGCGTTGATATGCACGGGGGCTTTGAAATGATGATTTTTCCTAAATAAGGGTGTTTTCTTCAAATTAGATTATTTTCTAGCTTTAATGCAATGCACTAGGCTACGATACATGTGATATGGAGGGTAGTTACTTGGTCATGTCCGGATACCTCCAATTTTTGTACACGTTGGAGTTGATACAGTCACGACTCTATGGAAAAGGGGAAAAAGATATTAATTTGTACCTGCGTATCTGAATAATTTTAGCGGTGAATGTTTGTATTTTTCGAGTTGAATAACCTTTCGAATGTGCATGTCATGCCCAACATTCCCAAAACGACTCCAACCATTGTTTATGCATTCATTCATGTCTTCGGGTCATTGACAGCTGGGTATAGATCCAGACACCCCGGACGTTGATGGCTGTACAGCACTCCACCTGGCCTCTGCCTTTGACATCGAAGGCCATCTTGTAAAGCTGCTTCTGCGCTACGGTGCCGACCGTTACGCCGTCTTCGCACGTAGGCCCAAGCCTCAACTGATCTCCCGCCCCAACTCGCAAGACAGCCTTCGGTCCGCTTCGCGCCCTGTCTCTCGCCGAAGCTCTACCGCCTCATCAAACTTGGGGAGTAGTAACAGCCTCAGCAATATTTTGGAAGGGGACCCCTCACCTTACGACCCCGTCACTCCTCACACACCTGATGTGGAACAGGGCAAGGTGATGATTTTCAAAGATATTTGCACTGTTTTAAAAAACTTAATATTTTACACCTTTTTCTTGCAGGTGGCATACTATCCCCTCCACTTGGCCGCTGCTATGGGTAATAGCGTCGCCCTAGAACTCCTCCTTCAGGGAATGTCCAAAGCAAAGCTTTGCCGGTTAATTCTTGATTCAGCGAAGATGACCAAATATTCCCCGGATGGGGAAGAGGGGAAGAAGAAAGATGCTCCCAACTCATCCAGTTGGTACTTCTATTCGCCCCTCTTTCTGGCCGCCTATCGTGGGCGGGGAGATTGTGTCGAGGTTGGCTGCCTATTCAACCACTTGTGTTTGTGAAATGAGACAGCATAGAGTCCATGTCCTTCCTGAAGACGTAGAACAACGATCCATGAGTAAGGTCAGAGATTTATTTTTAAGTACACTGAAGACCTCTCAGGTTGATAACGGAAATGTAGTCAACGGAGTCGGTGAAAAATTAATGGCTGTGGCATTCCAATTATTACTAAAACTAATGTCCATATCTTGCATGGCTCCCCTCTTCGCTTGAGTGACGTCCTTCATGCCTGCCGTGGTAACTACGCAATCAGTGTCTGTAGATCTACTCACGGGTCATGAACAAAAGTCAGATAAGCTGGAATGGGGTGCCAATTTGCGTTTTCCTTTTAAATTTCACTGTAGAACTTCACTGGGTTCACACTGTTAGGAACGGGTTAGTAGTTTACAACGATTGCATTTTGTATGCTAGCCGCTGTTAGCGGGGAGATTGGCATAAAAGTGGATCTGCTTAGTAAACTGCTTAGTCTGGAGTAGCTTCTCAGGGCAATATAATGCACCAACTCCTGCTTGTCATCCTGTCTTTGTTTCGATTTCACGTAGCTGTGTGCCTAGGTCTCACGGGGTACCTTTATTCACTACATCAACATATCTGCTTATAAGTGCCATAGGCAACCCTGCATAGGGTACTCCTTCAGGCAGCTGGATAAAGACATTTGAATGGTATAAACGTCTCTAAGGCTGCTATATGTTTGCATCCCAATGACAGCAACAGAGCAGCACTTATTTCTCTAAACATTTACCCGATGCGGGAGGTGTTCCACTCACGACACCTGCGAGTCATATAGCCTGTCATGAAATTGAATAAGATAATAAACTGGACACAAAAGTAGGGGGACTGCTATTTTCTTCGTGCAGATGCTTTTGAATGCCTGTGCGGAGCCATTCGCTAAGCCGATGGAGAAGGAGAGAGATGAGGGAAGGGATGATTCAAACGGGCCGAAGGAAGAAGAGGAGGACGAGGATTTCCATCACCATCCACTATTGAGCGAAAAGCGGCCTTGTGGTCGACTTACCGATCCACTGGGTCGGACACTGCTGCACTACGCCGCGCACGCGGGTCATCTAGAGACGTGCCAGGTGTTGGTAATGCACCACCTCAGTCAGGCCGATCCTACAATCAAGGACGGCCTAAATGGGTGGACTGCTGTGCACCACGCTGCCGCACGGGTAAGATGAACCTTCCGTTACTGTACAGGTTCTCTTATTTGGGGCTATTGGTCCGAGATTATTTTTATGAAACTTATTTGCTCGACTTGATTTCGCTTTTTTAATGCACGCGCCATCCTTTCGTTGCGTGATGGAACCATTTCTACAAGAGTGTATTCAAAGTGAATGGTGAAATTTCGAAAAAGAATAAAAAACTCAAGGATTTACGGCGATATCAATTCACCAGCTTTAACAACCACTTTATGCGTTGCATTTATACGATTTTTCACTAAAAGTACATTAGTAAAAGCAGCAAGAGAGCTGAGAACTTATTCTCTCTCTTCCCTTTTTACAAAAGTCAAACTACTTTTAAAGTTGGGATAGATCATAATTTCATGGAGTTGCTTAAGTACAGCGGACCTTCAGCCAACCCCTCCCCTTGATCTTGTTTTTGTAGGGTCACTGTTCAGTGCTTCAGTTTCTTCTTCGTTGGCATGCGTTGAAAATGGACCCTTCACTGGGTAACAGAATTTCCTTACTCACTATTCCATTTCCGGCAATGTCAAACCATCAACTGCATCACCTGTTTCACTTCTGTCCATCATGACAGATTTAATAAACGTTCGAGATGAGAATGGTCGTACACCGTTGATGTTGGCGGCACAATACCAGCGACTCACTGCGATTCACTTCCTCACCACCTTTCAAACGCGCCCTTCGAAAAACGTGGAGGTCAATGGACGCAACGTCGACGCTCACATTATTCACCGTGTCAACCTCAGCGACAAATTGGGTCGAACAGCCCTTCATCGCACCGCTGTCAATGGGCAAACTGAGGGTATGAAAATTCTCCTTGAAGTGAGTGTAAAGCTTTAATTGAGCTCGTCTTGATGTCCAATATGCACCAGTTTTTCGAGATTGCGAATGTTCATGAGTGATTGTGCTGTGTCCAGCGCTGCCACAGAAAGAAGATTGTCTGTTGTGTGACCTAGTCACATGACAGGTGTTGATGTGCCAATCAAGGATCGAGGGTGAGACGGAGGTTAGATGCGCTGGGAGAATGTTTGTGGTGCTAGATGGATGCTGTGCTGCTGCCTGTGGACCAGGACTGTGGGCTGGGGTTGTGGACCGTGAGCATTGGGTCTGGCGACTGAGCGGCAACTTTTTGCATCAGTATTCGGTAGTTTGGTTTGATGTGGTGTGGTGTAGTGTAGTGTGATGGCGTGTTGTGTCTGAAGCCTGTTGTAGATAGGAGTCGATAACGTTGCTTAGGTTGAAACTGTTTGCCTTGATAGGTAAGAGATTGATTTCCTTATCACAGGCTGTTGTGTTCAGGTGCTCTGATGTTCTCTCTCACTATGACCACGTTCTACCATTTGGCTTAGCAGCTTCAAAAGTGATCTGAGACCTGTACACCGGCACACCTGCACCTCACTGCCGTGTGCGTCTGAGATGGTGCGATTCGCAGCCCCGATTCACCATATACGTTTTGTAATGTCGTTTCGGTGATTTCCAATAAGATAGACGCTTGAGTGCTTTTGGGCGCATTCTCCACTTTATTCCCAGGCTGGAGCCTCGTTGACGGCTGCTGACGTCTATGGCAGGCAGGCGCTGCATCTAGCGGCGTGCAGCGGACAGCTACACACCCTGTCGTACATCTGTGATGCCTTGCAAGCGAAGTCAACTACCTCTTCTGCCGCCAAGGCCGAAGCTGAAGTCATTGCTCCCTTGGACGCTCGGGGTTTCACACCTCTTCATCTCGCCGTCTACCGCAACCGCGTCCATTGTGTCAGAAATCTTCTTCGATTCAAGGCTTACCAAAGCCTTTTTGTGAGTTTTGTTCACCCCTTTCTTTTCTCATCCTTTTCACAAACTATATCACCACCCGTTTCCTACTTCTTCGAAGGCCTAGATTAATACACAGAACTTTAAATTTGAGAGACGTCTAGATTACCAGGGGATATTTGGCCTTTTAAAAGAAAATATTGAATTTTGGAAGTAAAAATTGGAGCTAATTTTTAGCGCAGTTCTGCTGCATTTAACCATTTCTTTTAGCGCTCAACCTTAACCATCCTAGGATATTGATCCGAGCTGGCGAACGTTCCATCTTCCGTTCCAATGGAACGAATTATCTCTCGCACTTTCGTCACTTAGCAGATGTACCGCGTGCTGGTTGAATGTTTGCAGATCTGAGTGTTTGTCTAGGCTGTGGGCTGGGCATGAATCACCGAGCTTGGGGTTGTTGCTAATAGACTGTCCTCGTCGACCGTATTTGAAATTTTCATACCACTTTTTATCTCTCTTTCTCCTCGTCAGGGCAACACCTATACGCCGCTCCACTGTGCTGCTGCATGGGGCGATGCCACGTGTCTCGTGGACCTCTTAAAAGTCTACCCTCCGTCGGATCTCAAAACGCAAGATGTGCGCGATTCCACTCCCCTCCACATCGCGGCCATGGCTAATAAAGTGGGAAAACCGTCGCTTTTAGCTATCGCATATCCTTGTTCATACTTTAACTCTTGCTTTCTTTCCTCTCCAGACAAATCCCATCAGGACCATTCTCGACTTCATCATGGATGCGGCACTGCGAAATAACAATGAGATTAATTTCTCACTGAAGGACGCCCTCAACGCTCACGATGTCCGAGGCTGTACGCCGCTCATGGCGGCAGCTCGGGCCGGCGCGGCGAGAGCCTTCTCCTACCTCATCGAAGTCCACCTCAACGTGGACGATGATTTCAAGACGACGCTATTCGATACAGACCACGAAGGCTACAACATCCTGCATCAAGCTCTCTGTGCACCCACTGAAAAGACTGCGCTGAGTATCATTTATCGGTGAGCTGGGCAACTGGTCTTTTTTACCCCGACAATTTTCTTGATTTTCGCTCCATCAAAAGTGGTGCTGAGTTGATCTAAAACCATGATGGTGACGTCTGTTTACAGGATTGTTTGGCCAATGAATCGTCAATATCAAACGGTTGAAGGGCTCAAGATATTGCACAACTAAGTGTGTAGGTTAAAAATGTCCCCTGTGTGTTTTAGACCCCCATGCCAAGCACTGCTCGACCAGGCAACTCCTGATGGCCTCACTCCACTTCATCTGGCCACCAGGGCGGACTTCAAAAATGTCGTTACTGAACTGATTAAACGAGGTGCCAATGCCTTTCGTACTGACTCCTCGGGCAAGCTGCCTATCCATGCCGTCGCCAAAACTGATCAGGTAACGCTCATTCAGCCTTGTTGATTGCAGTCATCGACATCTTGGGAAGCTCATGCATGACTTTAATCCGCGAAAGGACTTTCAATGCTTTTCAGCCGAGTTGAGCATTACCTTCTGTACATAGCAACTTGCACAAATCAAATAATCTCTGGTTGTGACTTGACTAAAATTTAGTTGGTTAGCGTTGGCATGCCTAAGCAGATTTTGGAGGGCAATTGAGAGAGGCCAAAATGAAACCGTGCTGACTCGCGCGTTGAGAATCGGGACCTCCACAAAAACTGATATGGAGGATGTCAAGAATGGGTGATATTAGTTCATCGCACAGCTGTCCAGTGGTGCTTGAGATAGTTTTAAATAGCGACTGAGTTGAGAGACTTTAAGAAGACATCCGTTTTGAAAACATTCATTTTATAAGTGCTTGCCTTTAGCAAGACGATTGAACTGTGCAAAATTCACAGGTGTTTTAAGGTCAAATGCTGAAACTGTTCATAAATCTACTCAAAAACCAAGCCAAACCTAATACGAGGGATGTTGAAGTCAGGCTTTGAAAGGAAGGCATGGTAGATATACCTAATTACTGATAGCTGGTGAATGTGTCGAAGACTATTCCAGACACTTAACCAAGATGAAGTTTTTCGTGAACAAATGTGTTCGGATGTCAACGCGCACAGATTTGGTAAGATGATGGGATGCTTGACTAAACACTGCAGACTTTTTGAAAGCAGTCTATCAGTGCCAATCCCGGTCATAGTGGTTTGTGCTCAGTCCACAGCCTCCTCGGCAGTCATTCAGCTCTGTAAATGTTTGGCCATCACATAGGACATGTCTTATTCTGGACATCTAACTGAGGCACAGCTAAGGTAATGGGTGCTATAAGAGAGGAAAGTTGTTTTTGCGGGAATAGTAAATTGCTCATAAGCATCTGCATTTTCAAAAAGGCGGCTCATGCTGCGTACTCTGGGACGGCTCATCCGAACTGACAAATCCTTCTGTGCTGAGGCTTAGTGGGTATTGTTTCAACGCAGTAAGAAGCCCCAGTTGACTCAGACAGCCCTCGTAGCTAGCTCATGTGCTTTTATGTTACTCAGTAAATGTGCTTGAGGGTAAGTATTCCAAATTACTTGCCTGAATCCATGCAGAGGATGTGATCCTTTCTTTTGTTTCGTTTGCAATAGTCCCTCAAGTGTCTGAGGGCCCTTCTATTTGAGATGATGCCTCAACTGAAGGAAATCGAGACAGATCCCGTGTTTTCAGTACCGAGAACCTTTCCTGACAATCCTATGGCAGACTCCATTCGCAGCTCTGATCCGGAATTCTACTAGCCACATTTATCCCAGGCTCCTTCATGTATTACTTATCCTTTCTACCCGCTGTCATGATGGCTTTATTATAAATTAGAATACAGACTTTTTGATATTTTATTTTATTTTCTGATACAGTTCTTATTAATTCCTGTCGTTTAGTAGTCGACTGCTAGCGAACATATCTTCAGTCCATGCGTTAGGCTTTTCCAAGGATGAGAGAAGTAGGATTGTTCAATCGCAGGGTACACTTCTTTGGCTAATGCCAAAAGGCGTCAATGTTGGGATTGAATAGCGGTTTTCCCAGGTCAACCACCATCATCACCACAGGTTAACTCGAGAGATCTGGAGAGTGGACAACTTCAGAGGGGTGGATGCGGTAGGTTTTAGCTACTGAAAAAAGAGGTACAAGTTGTTTTTTGCGGTGTAACTGCCCGTGTACTGAAGCACATTTCAACTCCAAGCGTTTAACGAAAGACGGTCAGCTGATAGGTACATGATAGTGAAGGGAAGGAAAGAGGTCCTCGTTTGTTATGCTACAGAAATAGTTGATTTTGCCTTACCCGGACTTGAGTGACTTTCTGGTCAGTTTCGTATTTGTGTCACACTTTCATCATCCCTCAAAAAGCCAATTGTTCGCGGTTTGGCATCATGTTTGCCATCCTTAGTTGTGGCCATTTCTTTTGGGGAGAAAAAGGTGGGATGTGCCAGCTCTGTGTCAACTCCTACCCAAAGTCTATTACCTCGAAGGAAGTGATTAAATGGCCAGTGCCTCCGGTCCTTGGAAATTATTGGAACCAAGCCTATTTACTGGTGTTTTTTTGGAAAATTTGCATAATTAATGCAACACGCTCCCAGCTTTTCACGAACACGTGATTGAAGCTCGAGAAACGTACGAATAAAAAGGGGAATGCAGGTTTAACGAATGGCGTTTACACGAATGGAACAGCGTGAGCAGTTATTTACAATAAGGATCACAAATTATAACCCATGCTCTTTTCTCAGCAGTACACAAGTCTGAAAATCCCACCTTCTTCCGATACTCTGTCTTTAAAAGTTGAGAAAGAACCATTATCGCAATTCTACTACCTATCTACTGCTTATTATTTCATATGTACTCTTATAATCGTTCAATGCAGGGGAAAGGTGATAAGTATCACTAAAAGTTGGGATAATATCTCCCCTAATACTTTTTAACTGGACAGTTAAAGGGGTCAATCTTCCTAACAAAAATTACAATAAATAACAATTTGCTAGCAAATTACAATCCAGACTTGAGAGAGATAGAAGGGGAATGACTGGTGAGGTGAGACCCCACTTGCTGCTGTTAGCCCAGTGAATTTTGTCCATCGACCCCAAATAAACACCACGATTTATGAAAGAAGGGCGTGCGCATTCAAGCGAGCACGTCTTGAGGCGGCTGGAAGCCATCACACCCATATTAAAACCCTCCCATGAATATTATAGCGCACATATGCATACAAACAGACGCGTTTTAAAGTTGCATAATTAATACCGGCAGCATTTGGGCGTGCAGACCCAGTGGCCAGGTCATCCCGCTTCCTAAGGCACGTGCTGAAACTTGGTGAATTTCGGAATCACGAGTACAAGAGAATAAACCGATGAAGAAAGTAACCTACACAATTAACACTCACCATCAAAAAGGCTTTGCGGTTGGTCATGTAGACCAAATAAACGTCCACTCTCACTTACACGTGAGCATAGCATTTTGCAAAAAGGTAAGCTTGACTTATTTGACTTCTATCGTCCCAGTACAAACCAGTTTCTGGCGGTTTACTTTAATATCTACAGCGATATTTATTGCATTAAGATCAACTAAAAAAGGACACAATTAGCAACCATAAACCATTCGCACCCGCACAGCTCAGCAGGATTCTGTTTTTTAGGAGGACGTGCAGTTAATATATGTCATTAATGGAAAATAAAAGAAATTAGAGATAAGTAAAACGCTCAAAAATCTAAGCGTGCTCAAATTCCTTAAAAAAACAGGTATATTACATGTGAGTCAGGACACAAACGAAAACTAGACAGGAATGCCCTTGTGCAAAATCACTTTTTATTTAGAACAAATACGTTTTCGTCTTTGTAAATGGAGTTCAAATTTGTATGCTAATGGCTAAAACAAAAGATATTCAAAAGTTGTGGTTATATAAATCCTCTTTATTTAACAATCATACAATTGTGTAGTCGACAATATAATCGAAGTGTTCGTTGAAACCTTATGAGATTACTGTTACTTTGTTCTATATAAGGAGTAACTGTGGGAAACTGAGTGGTCAAATCTTTCCTTCGGTATCGGTCATCAGCTCAGCAACGGCCTTTTCCAGGGTTTCAACTCTTGACTCTGCCTCAACCAGTAGAGTGCACAAGCAAGTTAAGGCACAGTACATGCAGCAAGAAAAGTCAAAGAGTAATAGCATTACATAATACGTGGATTCAAGAAGCATAATATGTTTCACTTTTTAGGAAATTTGTCAATTCACGTAAAAAATAGATGACTAAATCTATCATCAAAGGAATTTCTAACTTCTATTATTTCAATAATGCAAGTCCGTTTCAAAGAAGCTGTTTTCAACGAATAAAGTGATTGAGTCCTTCCAAAGTCACACAAGTCCACGTATTAACCAATCGCCAAACTCTTAAATCGATCAGATTGTTATTAAGAAAACACGTTGGAATCCAGTTAGAACTCCAACTGTTATACCGTAGAAAACTTAAGCCGTGTCAACGAAAGACTAGTACAGTTTTAAAATGTAAAGCGTTATTTTCACAAAGTAGAAGCAAAATAACTACTATTCTATGTACACAAACCATTTCAATGCTGCAATCGCAAATGAAGCATAAGCGATCTCGTGATTCAAGAAGAAATCGGGTTTTCTAAAGACATACGAGCACACTACTTACAAACGAACCATTAAACGTAAGAAGCATATTTTAGGTGTATTTTAAATCTCGAACGTAGCAGGGAGGCTTTAAGCAGTAGCGACACAGCAAAATTTGTGTTCGATTTGTCCGTTATTCCGGCATAAAAACACTGAACTTAAAAACAAACCTATTTAAGAACTAAAATTTACTTTTAGTGAATAGAATGCGCGGCTTTTGCCGATTTGACTAGAAGTGCGAAAAGGATATGTCTTGACATCGTCATTTCACACTGCGCTGCAATTCTCCTGTGAATTTCAGTAAACGCATTTTCAATCTCTAATAGAAATGGTATTTATTGGCTTACCGACGACTTTAGTTCCGGAATGTTGGTTGGATTACCAGCAATGCGAAGACCATTCGATGACATTTTGAAGACACGCAAGCAGCTGTCCTCATAGACACTGATATACGCAAAGGTTGTATTAGTGACACAACTGCTGGTAAATTGTAGGAAGATTTTTTATGGTCCCAAGTATCGGTTTCATGTAATCTGGTTCTATTTTTTTCGCTAAACTTAGGGATAATAATAGGTTTATGGACATTTACGAAGCCATATACTAATTAAATAGAATAAAATGGATGAGTTGTGACAATTGCGGCCCCATCTGCTTTCGTGACAAGCCACATTCGAATCTAAAGACACATTATTGAGGCAAAAACAGGGTAAGTTGCTTATTTTGCAGGACAGATGTGCAAATCTTAAATTCCGAAGAAACTGCACAATTGACTGTATTACTGAAGTAAATATGCAGTCATCGCAGATTTACTCCAACCAAAAAATTGTTGGCTGGTGTGTGGTTAGAAAAATGATTGTTGGATTTGTTTTATTGCCTTACGCAAAACTCTACAAGACATTCAGTCTGCTTGTGAAGTTGCAGCCGCATCCCAAACGTAAAGGTGTAGCTGTTTACTCAAATATTTTTGCCTGGGCGGTTGATTAAAAGAACATTAGTTTGCTCTTGATTTAGCCAGCAAATGCACAACCAGCATTTTGCGTAAATGACAAAGAGATTTTGATATTAAAATGATACCATGAAGGCCCACTTCAGGCCTCTAATTGGCTTTACTGACCATTTTCATTGCATTTGATTTGGCATACTTATTTACCCTGACTGACAATGCATACACTATATTGTTTAAACTATCTACGCGGCGTCCGCACTTATAGGAAAGTGCGTGGTAGCTGATTCCTGCTATTTAGTTGTGGTATTTATTAACATTTGCTGATTCAATGGCATACAAACTTGGAGCAAGTATTGCAATTAGCTCCTTTAGAAAAGGTTGCCTACTAAGACCCACCAGCAACTTTTTCAATGCCATGGTTTATCCCAGGAGGCAATCATGTATTATTCGCCTCTACTGTTCTTGCAAGGCCTGTTTTTGTTTTATAAAAAGCATTATTTGTTTTTGTGCGCATTTTTTAAATTTTCAACGCAAAAATTTAACTTTTTGATCTTTATTGCTTCAGTGTATAGGCTTATTAGTGGCGACGTCACCTTTAATCCAAACATTAATGTGAAGACATTTAATACAATTTGTAAAGAGCCTAAGGGAGCTCAAATATTTGATGTACGTGAACCAGGTGAATTGGAGACAGATGGCCGATTTCCTGAAGCTGTAAACATTCCTCGTAAGATGCTTCTGTATTTGCTGCAATTTTATGCTAGAGGTTGTTTTTCTAATATTCTGTAGTATCTGAATAAAAATATTAAAATGCGGTTCTTGATTTGATTTTTTTAACTGGATTAAGTCAGTGCTATCTATTTAACGCGCCCAGAGTTTTATGTTCCAGTTTTTACATAAATATGCATTCATATTTTTAAAATGCACACTGCTAGCTAGTCAAATGCCAAGATTATACCTTTTAAAATTATTTTTTTATAGTTGGCGAAGTGGAATCAGCCTTTGCTCTTGAAGAGGCTGAGTTCAAAGCAAAGTACGGCGTACCGAAGCCGAAAGTCACTGATGACAACATCATTTTTGTCTGCAGGGTTGGAAAGCGAAGTTTCACAGCCTGCAAATGTGTTGAAAAATATGGATATAAAAAGTGCGAATTTTTCATTTTAGCATTTAACGCTGCAATAAGCCTATAAGGTTTCGAGTATTTTCAATATTATTTATTTCTAAAGGGATTTACCTCGCACGCACTTTATACATAACCGCTAAATCGTAAAATAACACTTCGTCTTTTCACCTTTTTACTGTTCTCAACTTAAAAAAGAGCTTAATTATGTACCTAGTCTGGAAATTAGGCACTGAATATACTAATGAGTCAGAAGGTTGGATTTATGGAATTCTGGTAGCAAATGTAAAATCCTTTGAGACTTCAAAGCATTACCTTATGATGAAGTGTTTCTCTAATCGGACTTGATCATTCTTACTAAGCACAATTTGATTTGTTTGTTGTTACAGTGATTATCTTTAACCCGTGTTTCATAAAGCTAATGTATCTCACGAACTTGTTGCCCTCATGATGGTATTATTAAGAAGTCTGTGTTGATTTACAGATAGCACTTATGTTAGTACCGACAATATGCATTGCCAATACTCCATAAGTATGCTTTAAAGTGATTTGGTTAGGCTGAGATGCAGTCGTTGCCAATACACTACTTGCCATATTGAACTCGTATGGCATTCCAAATGGCAGTAAATTGCTTCTCCCATCAGCCTTATTTCATCATATTGCCCCCTGTACCAATTCAGCGATTATGTTTGGAGAAATTTTCGCCTGATTATTAGTAAAAAAACAAGAACTGGGATGTGTAAAACCATGTAAGAGCTTACAGATCTTGTCTGCATGTGGTTTAGCTGGTTTTTCAAGACTGATTAAAAATAGTATTTCCTTTACCTGGCTTGCTTTAACTTGGACTAATTCACTTTGTCTCTATGCCGGAATCGTTTCTAACTAAACGCTACTTAACTTTATTGAAAATTTGAAATGTTTCCGTGGGGTAAGTTTATGAATATTTTAAGTGACTAAAAACTTATTTTGATGCTAAATTCTCTACTTTCCCATTCAGAACCCTTAATTTGGATGGCGGATACGTAGCATGGAAGGAACAAAGTGAAGAATAACGTCTATGCTACCTCTCACAATGGTAATTTCAGCACCCAATTGACTGGTCTTAAAAGCAGTAACCGCAACAATTTTTTGCTTCCCCTTACATTCCACTAGTCTACAGCTCTAAATCATGAGATGCTTCATTTCAGAAAGTCTACGCTTGATTTGTGGTGCTGTAAACTTCTTAATGCAAAATTTTTTTCAAAATTGCCTGCAAGAAGACTTGCACTTACGCTCGAGACAAAAAAGCTATTCTTCTGTATTTTTTTTCCGGCCCTCATCATCTCTATTTGACCGGTGGCATTTCCTTACGGGACTACCATCTTTTCCTAAAAGACCACAACGGAACTCCATTTAAAGCAAAGCGGAGAGTTTGAAAATGAAGGCGAAATCGAAGTGCAGAAAGCGTAGCACTCCAAGACTCCCCTGAAGGCAAAAAGTGGGCTAATTTTTGGATTTAGCATAGCATTTTGGGGATAAGGTTTCTCATCCATTTCTTCCTTCCCTGCCATGTCCACTCAATTTTAATTCAGCTAGCAGAATGGAGGAGGTATTGCTTGTTCACTTAATTGACAGCTTCCTACAGGTGCTGTAGATAGCTCCACAACGAACTTTTTAGGAAAGTTTACAGACAGTGTCACTTCAATTGTTGATAGCATTCTCACAGAACACGGAACTGGGATATTTGCCCAAGGCAGACGTCATTTGCACCCCTGATGCTAGGAGCTGCCATTAATTCTTCCATCTGCAGCGTATGCGATTCCTCTGCCCCAGGTGGGTCTATCATCCAGTAGTAGAAATTAGGTAGGTGTCCTATTTTGTAGGGTTCGCCCATCAGACTTACCAACGTAGTACCCCAGGACTTCTCTGAGGAGGATTAAAAGACATCACGTCCGGGCAGAATGTGTATTGATGGAGTACAGAAGAGCTAAAGGGCTACTATCATAGCCTGGAGGCCAGGTTACTTGGCGGGGGTGCAATGGAGGAGCCTCTAAGTAGCCCATTAATAAAACCAGGACTCAAACAACAGTTTAAACATTGCACTGAATTCCATTACAGATGGTTGGCAAATCAAAAAGATCGCAGGTAGAGCAACAAATGCTGATCAGGATTCAGTTGTCAAAACAATTCTTTCGTTGGTGCACACGTTTAATATTTTAGTTTGGCAAAATAGATCAAAATGAGACATGAATGGTGTCGTGTGCTAAAAGAGTGTGAATAAGATCTAAGAAAAGCCGGCATGGAAGCCAAGAGCCCAGCAACTTGAGAAGTATTGGCAGAGTCGAATCGTGGGAGCTGCATACACATTTTAAAAAAATGGGTCTTCTGTTGTAGGGCCTTCATTTTCTCCTAAAAGTTGTCCTCGGCACTAAAATGAAGCTAAATGCAGGGGATGAACAGAGAGCCTCGATGACTAGACTTCACTCTGTAAAAATGCTTTAAATTAAAATTGGGCAGTCAATTTGATGCGGCTCTTTTGCTTACCACAATTACGGGTCAGTAATAGTTTGGTTTTTAGTTTAACTTTCCGTTTCGTCAACGGGCCACTTAGGTAGTCCACCTATGTTGGATGGTCTCCAGGCCATGCGAGTGGTCTCAAGCCCTGCTGTATGTCAAAACTGTATATTTTATCCAAGTACCACGTGTTTATTTGTCTTTAGGGAAGTCTCCAGGTGTTGAAGCTAAGAAGAAATTACCTAAAAAAACAAATTATCCAGGAAGTGGTAGTAACTGTTTAAGGGCGAAACCATATTTAAATAGGCGCCTAATGAGAGGATATTTTTTTCAAAATGGTAAAAAATCCTAAGAGGTTATTTTAAATTAAGAAAAATGGGCAAGAAAACAAAAATGAGCAAGACAAATGATTATGGAGCAAACTTTCCAAAATACACCTCCAGATGATTTGCCTACTTTGGGAGGATCAGGATAGATTGTTAAAGTAGTTCATTCAAAGCAGTTTACAGCGAAACCTCTTCAAGCAAAATGAGAGCAGGCAAAATGCGTCAAGCCGGCAACACGTGTCCCACCAAACCATAAAGCAGTTGAGAATGCAGGCGCAGTTTCTGGAGTGCGTTATACTGAAAGCATTTGCAGTTGGCATTGCCTCATACTCAATGTGTGAGTTGTCACAGTTTCATTGCCAGATAAATCACCTCGGTATTCCTTTGAAATGTGATGAAAAGACTGGAGCATTGTGTGCAGGTAAAGTAGCCTAATAGAACAGTGGCTACTTTTCATATGGAATCCCACCCCACGGTCTCTATGCGGCTGAGTTGATGCGTGGCAAATCTTAGGACATACTTCATTAATTAGTTTTCAAACTAAAAGAAATGGTACACTTTTTGGAAGAATGCAACAGAATAATATCAAGAATGTCAATCTTATCATAAAAACTTTCTTTTCTGTATAGCTTAATATAGCAGTAAATTCCTTCATA
The DNA here is from genome assembly GCF_000524195.1 of Echinococcus granulosus. Classification (NCBI taxonomy): domain Eukaryota; kingdom Metazoa; phylum Platyhelminthes; class Cestoda; order Cyclophyllidea; family Taeniidae; genus Echinococcus; species Echinococcus granulosus. Next base: position 31,128 of record NW_020170461.1, on the reverse strand, counting down.
TCTGGACGGAGAGATCAAGCTTTAGTTGAATTCACCTTGTTTATACTTCCTCAAACTTACAAGGTACGCATTTCTAACAAAAAGGTACAATGGTATGCAAAGCTTTTATATGCAGGGTCACAGCAAATTTCGAAGGCTGTGTTTACACCTCTAAGTGTCTCCCAAACAAGTTACGTGAAGAAACTTTGTTGTGCTAGGTGCTCAAAGTTAAGTAAAGAAATATCCAGGAAGATATTTTGAACTTTGAGGAGAAAACGGATAGTGTGAGCATTTTAATTTAAATAAGTAGCTTATTTGCATTAGTGACAACCAGTTACTTAGGTGTAGTAAGTAGATGATCAGTGCGTCAAAAAAGCGTTTTAACGTATTCCAAAAAACATGGCTAAATATATTCATTTTGTAACCTTGCATAGCAACAACTCCTTATAGCTTTTAAACCTAATTTAAAGAACTTCTACTCACTGGAAAACTTAAGATCCTTCAAACTAATGAGAGGAGAGAGGATAGGTAAATCGGCGTCGCATTGGCTGGGTAACGTAGTGGTTTATATATTTCAGTAAAAAATGTAACCAAAAAGCTCTAGCACTAGTAAAGAGCCTAATCTACAAACCTTAATTCTCCTTGAAACAACAGCCGATTATGAGCTAGAGATTTTACCAGTTCGCCAACAATGAGAGAATGGAATATGCACCTTATCAAAGGTTAAAAGAAAGAGCAATCGCAAGTGATTCCTGAAGCAGCGAACCCAATAAAAAACCCCATTTGTCTTCGCTTGCTCCTAAAGCAGGGTTTCAAATTATTCTACTGATGTCTCAAGGTCCACATAATTAAACCAAAGCATTCCACCCAATAAAGAGGACCAATGCATTAGGTGATGTAACACCGATACCTCAAAGAATTGCCATTTATCAATTTGATACTAAACTACTTGCTCACAACCACATCATCCTCTGTCAAACTTTTACTGAAGCTTCTACTTGTAACTGCAAGATTCTTCGCCCTCTTATCGGCTTGGGAGAACGGAGTTCAATTATGCACGAAGTATCCAACATTCACCTGTATATTTATCTAAATTTACAACAGAATTTACTGTGAAGAATGTATTGTGATGCATGATATTGTTGCAGCATTTATTTTGATGCTTGACAGACCATCAGATTACGCCAATCTGGTGGTGAAGCAGACGTCAGCGCCACAATAACATCACCAACAACCAGCGATGCCTTGCAAAACTGATTAAATTAGATTTTTTAGGACCACTTTAAATATGTTTCTATCAGTCTTCTGAATCCATTAACGTAAAATCGGAGGCGGGAGAAAAAACAGGGGAATATTACAACAACAGGCAATTTTTATTTGTTTTATTAATGTACATCACGTTTCAACCTGTCGAGTGAAAGTGATAGACCGTCACCTACAGAAGGGTGCTAATTTTTTTCCGTAGAAAACAAAAAAGTTCCTAATTAATTTTTCTAGCCTCTTAAAGAAATTAGAATTTGTCTGAATAACAAATTTTGGGAGTCGAAGGAACTAAAACGTAAAAATGAAGAAAAAATGTGCAACGAAAAATAGGTGAGCAAATATGTATAATGCAGCGCTCCGAGGCTTTTCAGAGGAAAAATGAAGGAGTAATACTTGGGCGGAATGTGTATTGACAACATGTAGCAGGACTTTGAGGCTACTGGCATGGTCCGCAGGCCAGGCCGACTGATAAGGCTATAATGGCGGAACCCCTGAGTGGCTCACTGCCAAAACTGAGAGTTAAACAAATGATTAAGGTACTACGTAAATTATACACACCCATAAGTGTAAATGACTAAAGAAAATGAAACAGTCAATCTCTACACTTAAAAGGCAAATGATTATAGTGATGGAATTTTCAAGGAACCGAAATCTAGTGGTGAAGGCCATCCCTTTTAATGCAAGACCCTACGTAAGTTTGGAAAAGATGCATGCTCATCTTCTTACTACATAGAGCGGGGAAGTATACGCAAAAACTCGACCTAAAACGTGGAAGATTATTTAATTACCGACGATTGCATAACATTTATGGCGCGTAGATTAGACACCCACTCTCGAGGCACAAACACACATTAACATGAAGGATAGTGGGCGTTAAGAGGCGTATTCCGCCAATCTTTCTCTTTACACTTGAAAATTCCCGTACTTCTCCGTAATTCCTCTCTTTTTTTTGTCAAACCTACAATTCAAGACTGAATGGAAGTAAATAAGTCTAAAATTTGGCCAGAATTTACAAACAATTCTTTATACCAACTTAGAGCTCTTCGATTCGTCTCAGAAGGTGTTGTAAGTGCACCTGTATCGAAGGCGATTTGTTGTTGCCTGACAGAAGAGCCGAGGGCTCTGACCATGGGTGGAACGCTGAGTTGCCAATGGAGAAACCTACACCACGAAAGTGACGAGCCGACATAATTCAACACATACTTAAAAATTAAAAATCGTGATCAGGTGTTAACTTTTAAAAGTATACAAACAAATCATATCAGTTACAGTTTGAGTAGTTGAGAGACTAGGAGAGACGGGTGTTCTGAATCAGTTTGATATCAAGTGCTAAAGTCTCTTTTTTCTTACAGCATAAGTCCCCTTTCATGAGCGTTATCTCCTCTTGCTCCTCTGCTTTGATTTGCGGTCAATCCTGCATAGAAAATATGCTTTTGCTCTCATTTTAAAACATCTCTGGTTATTTTAGGTTATTAGCTAAAAAAACTGGATGCAACTTTGCCAAACAGAATTTTTATTTCGCTGCTACATGTACACTCAAAAAAGACTGACAACATGTGAGTTAAAAAATATAATAAAAATCCATTTCTCTTTGACATTATGAAAGTCATGGATAAGTGAAGTATTGACTAGAGTAAATGAACCCAGCAATGTCATATTCACTGATACCAGTCGCATATTGGACGTCATTAATTGCTTTGTACTAAACCAGGTATACTATCCTTCATTATTCAGCCTGAGTAAACATTTTTGGCAGCGTGTACAATGAGATTGTATAGTGAAGCGCCGAGAAATCCGTAAAATACTCAAAGGTGGGAGTATGAGGCACAGAAGTTAGAGGTATTTGACCCCAGCCTGTATGAATCGATGCCACGCCTTGCTTCTCCAAGATGCTGTAGTCTATCACACTTGATGATGCAGGCCTTATGGAGACAAAAAGTAAATAAACGCTTGCTTTTATCCGAGTATTTTGTTAACCATCAGGATACCTTCAGACGTCTTGGATTAAATGCTTGAAGAGGGAAAAGAGGTTATATCAAGCAAGCACAAAAGCAAAGAGAAATAGCAAAACGTGTTTAAAGTGATTTAGGAAAAAAATGACGTTCTAAAAACAATAATACAGAACTCGTTTTATCCAAATATGAAAAATGAACAGTATTCACCATTCCACTTAATGCAATTTTTTTCCAATATCAGTTTCTTACAATGTAGGAACTAACAAAATTTCGTACTTTAAACAGGCTGCAAAGCTAAACAGGCTGTTCTGAGGCAAATGTTTAGTTATATTGACTCTTGAGTTTTCAGTGGTCACCTTTGCGGACAGTCTATTATCCTTTCCCTTCCATTTAGGCGTAAAACCTCATTCCGTCTCGAGAATACTCAAATGTCATTGTTAAATTATGGTTGTTTTTCTAAATGCAGGGCTGCAGAAGACTCCCATTTTTTAATTCAATGTGCAATTTAACACTTCTTATACCAAAAAAGATCCTTAGATGAATAAATTTAACTTTGATGAGACGCCTATCTGAAAACAGCCAAGGTAAGATTGAAGACCTTGTGTTTGTGTAGCAATCCAGGACCTCATTGAAGACGAAAGAAGACGTTTATTGCTCGGAAAGAACACATCTTCCACTATAAGTAGGGCTTGAGGGCTACAAATATGGCTTGAAGGTCAGGCTGCCTGGCGGAAGTACAATGACGGAGACCTAAACCGCCCCGTTATAGAACCGAGAGTTAAACAAACAAGCGAGGTATGACATGTTCTCTCTCCTCTTTTGAGCATCTTTCTCCACACTCTCCTTGGTCAGACTCCTACGTCGGCCATCACAACATAATCAGTGCTGTCTGAAAAGGACCCACGAGCCAATTGTGCTAATCACTGAATTTCCGCACAACCGCGAAGATAAAGGAACGCAATGACACCGATAAATTCTGGCAATTCCTCTCAGTTTGGAGCTTTGTCCTCTCATAAAAACTGTACTGGGAGACGAGAAAATGTGCAGGCCATTACGTTATTCCATGGCTAGTCCGCGTAACACTGGCCTATAGTTAGAATCAGATAACAAAACTGGAATCTAAGGTGGTGCCGAAAGGATAAAGTTTCGCGTCCATACCTCCTTGCTACTTTTCTAGCTACTAGTGAAGTGGAGGAGGCATTGCGATATTGCAAGACTGATACCTTCATGCAGAATTAGCAAACAGCTCCGCATCGAAATTTTCCAAATAACTAAAGACTAATAACACTTTTATTGTTGGTAGCTTTACAGGAGAACAGAGGACCAAGGTGGATGCCAAAGAAAAATATAATTTCCAACCGCCTCGTTTAAGAGGTTGTCACGGTTTCTCCCATCTGCAACATGGGTACTTCTTCTGCCATGCCAAGTTTTATTGCCCGGCGATAGAATTTAGGGTAGGGCCCCGAGATTTCCCCAAAGATGAATTCCATATGAATTTGCAATTGCCCCTTCTTAGCTGACATAGGCCTTAGCTCATGGTCTTGTTACGCATGTCAAACACTGCAGTAACGATGATGGCGGTTTACCACCAGAATCCCATTTTATAGTATCGCAATTTATCCGAGCTCTGTACTGCTATTATGTAGCATCCTAGGACTTTCTCGAGTAAGAAAGAAGGCATAATGCTAGGACAGAATGTATACATATTACATACAGTAGAGCTTGGAGGCTACTGGCATGGTCTAGAGGGCAGGTCATCCGGAGAAGGTGCAATGGTGGAAACCCCAAATGGTTGATTACCATGACCGAGGGCTTAACAACCAATCAACCTACTGTAATGTAGCACAATTTTCTATGAGGCACTTCCAAACTCGTCTGCTGTCATCGTAGTGATATATGAAGCAACATTGACAGACATTAAGCTGTAGAGATTGTCGAGAAAACGCTTTAACTGCTCTACTGATTTACACTAAAAGTGAAAAATTAGTTTAATAATGCAGTAATAAAAACCAGTGCTTCCTTTGTTATGCTGCAAGCCATACGAGATCACTCACTCAATGCAGTCGAAATAACCAGTTTGAATTTCTTCGCATAAATTATTATGGGATAGTAAAAATGTGGAAGTATGAGCAGTTCCATAAAAAGCATCCGAGGTTGTACTTTTCTGCAATATTTCATTTGCGTAAGTGGAAGTTTGTGAAACGTGACGCTTCATTTGTGTGTCAATCCTTAGATGGGGTAAATCTAATTACTGATTTCATCCTACTCTCAAACTCCATATTATTATGTGATGGTGAAACTTATCTGCTTTTCAAGATGGGTTCTTCATTATTCAAAGTCGTAGTCGCAGAAGCTTCAGAAATTACTTTTAAAGGAGACACGATGTGTAACTAGACCTAATTTTACAGCTTACCTAAACTTGGAGAGACGGAGGTAGCCACGGACTTATTCTTTTCTTCAACATTCCCCTGATGATGTTGCCCTTTATTCGCTACCAGACTACCTTGTTATTTCACACTGAATAGAGTAGGCACTTGGGTAAAAAAGGCCGCTTAGAATTGGAGGTGGTTATGATAAAGTTGTCTACATCTAAAGACAAACCACAAAATCAAAGTGAAATTCTACAATCTCTCTTTAATAAATGAGAATGGATTGCACTGCTGAGTATTCTAACAAGTGTAAAGCCTTTGCGAAACCTTCAGCGTATGTTTATTTTGAATTATAAAAGTAGCAAAAGCTTAGTGCTTTGAAATTTACTTGTCAAGATTGAATTGGAAATCCATACTTGATATCCTATTATTGTTTAATAAAGTATTTCTAAATAAATGAGATGGAATCGGAAGCTGATTTCACCCGTCAGGATGAGCTTTAAGCATTCCCATTTTTTATTGGCATTGCTATTCTGTGAATTCACTTACAATTTAGGGAGGAAGTAGCATAAAGCTTTGATTGTTTAACTTGCAAATCTGCTGCGCGGCCTGGTCCTCGGACAATGCCAGTAGACACGAGGCCCTGTTGTGCGTCGACAGTACATATTCTGCCGAGTATTACATCTCCTTCCGCCTTCAGGGAAGTTTCGGGGCGCTATGATACACATAAATGAAGTTTAATGGGACAGTCAGAGGTTGAATTGTTCTTGAGTTTCGAGGGCTCCTTCTTCATCAAGGAGATGATTCAATCTATCCGCCTGCCACCCAGAACAGTGCATTCCGATCAGAGTGTACCACGCTAATGCCACCATGGTTTTTTGTAGGTATCAAGTGACATTGTTATTGAAGAATTCGGAGCTAATGCATTGCTTGAGCTGTTCACAAGTTTCTTTTTTTCGAATGCCTTAGATTTAGGGCCATTGGTGGTTGCAGAAAGTAAACTCTCTATCTCTATCTCTTTTTTGAAATAACTTAAATAAAGTTACAGTGAAAGTTAAGATCTTGAGGAAATTGTACGTGTGAATTTAAAATGTATTGTGACTGTCGAAAAAAAGAAACTTTTCTATGGAAAACCCTTATACTATCAGAAACCCAAGGTAACTTTTCTTTAAGTCCCTGCAGTACTCCTTGAGCTACTCTGGAAGTAACAGTAAGTAAAGCGTTAGTTTGCGAAGACAAAAAAAGACTAAACAACTCGGCATGAGCCGATTTCACAGTTCTCTCAAGATGTCAAAATTTTAATCCCGGTTCAAAGTCAGGCAGTTTTGTGAGTTAAAGGGCGTGATGACTTAAAATCTTCTTAAAATCACCAATTGTAAGAAAACATGGTGCAGAACATGAAATGTCTCTGTTAAAATTTATGTTTTATTCTCAAAAACTGCAAGAAATCTTTAGTGGGTGCATATTCATTGTCGCTCGATTTGAGTGTTTTCATCCCATTTAAAGGCTTTCTGCCAAAAGCGAATTGTTGTACGCAATAATTCAAAAAAAGGTGCACCAAGATTTTAATGGATCAGTTTAAAAAGAATGAGAGAATAATTTTAAAAAAAATATTGAGACATTACAAACTTGCATAGATGTGAACCACGTACTTTGTCTTAAATCTTGGTGGATGTGGTGACCTGAATCGATATGAAGGATGAGTTTATAGTCAAAAGTTCGGACTTGGTTGCAAAACTTTCTCTTCATTAGGTGTTAAGATTTACAAATGCTATTCTAACAGAGTTTTAATGTAACTATATGGAATTCGTCACTACCCGATGGTGACTAAGACAGGTAATCATGTGAAAGGGTAGGTATAAAAGTAGTAGATTTGCCCATTCTATAAGTTAAAACATATTGATGTCAAGGAGATCGGCAAAATGAAGCCGCTGAAAGAATCCGTTTTTTGTAAAACACTTTGGTAATCTTTGCAAGTGTTTTCTTACTTGTACTAGCGCTGATAAACGTTTCTTATAAGAAGGATTTATACCGAATGAAGTAATTATTTTGCCCCAAACTTTCACTAGTTTTTTGGGACGCAATGGTTTCTTGTAAATTTAGGTGCATATTAATGTTTATAATATAAAGTGGAAGAATTCAATCACAAAATTTTGGAGGAAAACACCATAACGAACTTTCTTAGATAGCTACGACTAGGCAGGCTCCAGATTTCATCAGCAGTCGTGTAGAATACGGACTGGGATAGTTGCCGAAGGCAGGTGTCATTTTCGGTCCTTCTGTTTAGGGATCGTCCCAGTTTCGCCCGTCCTCAGTACATGTCTTTCTTCTGTCAAGTTACGACTTGGGATTCAGAAGTAGAAATCAGAGTTGTTATACTTTATGGTCAAATTTCCTTTCCGTTGCTACTAATTTAGCTCTCTGAGTCTTTCTAGCGGTAAAGAGAAGTCATAACACTAAGAGAGATAGTGCTGTGCTGACCAACAAGTTCGTGAAAGCTATTGCCATGGCTTGGAGGCCAGGCCACCCGAGAAAGGTACAATTGCGGGGACCCTAAGAGGTCCCTTATTGAAACCAGTGTAAAGACTTTGATAGAATGCACCAAAGCACTAGTAAGTCTCGTCAATTTGAGAGAATTTGAATTTTAAAACAAATGAAATGAAAGCCGAGCCGTAAAATCCAACTGATTTATCTGTCCTTTAGTAACAAAATACGAACAAATTCACATCTTTATTAACTTTTTAAATAATACATTTAGTTGTGTGCG